>NC_073249.2:2062500-2362500 GCF_029289425.2 Pan paniscus | reverse complement strand
GCAAAACTAATTGTACTGTTTAGGGATGAATTCTTAGGTGATTAAACTCTAAAGAAAAGAATTTTTCTTGATTACTGTAAAGGCAGGACGGAAGGAGGGCCTTCTTAGTTGCTGGTTACCTGTAGTTCTTGACCTGGATGTTTACATGTACGTTGGCTTCATAACATACATGAATATACAATTTAATAAAATTGTATTAGGTACGTCTCTATATTTTTCTGTGAAACGCAAATAGTTTTTTAAATTGAATGTAATTTTTTCCTTTTCAATGGCTTAGTTGTATAAGAAAATATGTTTAGATTTTTAAAAAGCTGTTTTCTCCTGGTGTTTGGAATCTTTACATTTGTAGAGATTCACATAGGCCCTTTTGGCTAGGCTCAGATTGAGTAGATAACAAATCAAACCTTTAAGACTTTAGTTCTGTTGTAGTTTTAATAAAACAGAAGAAATAAATCTGTACCAGAATGAAAGTTAGATTTGGTATCTCTGCTTTTCAGTATCATCAAAGCTGAGACAGGAAAACCTGAATCTTTGGATGGTTTTATTGTTTCTCTTGTTTATTAACAATGAAAGGCACCTTCATATCTACCTCCTACATATCCCTCTTTGAAAATCTTGTGACAGAATTAGTTTTGAATCTTTCTGAATTACTCTGTTCACCTAAACAATGTAAACAACATAGAAGGAAGGACATAATACAATTATGTACAATCAATATAATAAATGAAGTTTATTCCTGTAATAGAGAATTAAAAGGCCCACCTAGAGGTTGGGAAAGAAAGGTCAGTGCTAGGCCGGGCGCGGTGGCTGATGCCTGCAATCCCAGAACTTTGGGAGGCCAAGGCGGGCGGCTTGCCTGAGGTCAGAAGTTCGAGACCAGCCTGGCCAACATGGTGAAACCCCGTCTTTACTAAAAATACAAAAATTAGCCAGGCGTGGTGGTGGGCACCTGTAATCCCAGCTACTCGGGAGGTTGAGACAGGAGAATTGCTTGAACCTAGGAGGCAGAGGTTGCAGTGAGCTGAGATCGTGCCATTGCACTCCCGTCTGGGCGACAAGAGCAAGACTCTGTCTCAAAAAAAAAAAAAAAAAAAAAAAAAAGGCCAGCGCTGTGATAGTAAATTCAGAGGTCGTGTCCTCTCCTGGGGTCTCAGCCGCTCGTTTCTCGGTGGCGCTAGAGGTAAGGGTTGGGGAAGCTGTAAAGGGTAGAATGGAAGGCACTGACAGCCCAAAGTCTCATGAAAGGATGAAAAATCAGTGAATAAATGAGTCTGAGTAAGATCAAGCAAATACTAAGGACTCTGTACTAGCTGTGATACCAAAAAGAAATCAAGGGATTGAGGAAAGCAATTAAAATACAAATCATTATTAGTGAACTTTAAATGTTTTAAACAATTATTTTACTAAGACTTCTGTAGGAAGACAGATCTATAACTTGGGGCTAGAGTAAGAGGTGTTGGAGGTAGACGGGGAACCAGGTGTAACAGGATGGAGAGATGGACAGTACACAGTGTATGTATACATAAATGTGCACACGGACATATCCAGAAATGTTGAGGAATTTGTGTAGGATCGAGAGAGGATTAGGGTGGCTATTCCTGCAGATCATATGGGGCAGAAAAAAAAGGATTAGAGTGGCTGATCTTGAAGGAATATGGTCAATTAGTTGAGTAAAATTGATGAAGTAAAACTAAATAACTTATTACAGAATATAAAGAATGATAGGAGGGGAGAAGAAAGGGCTTCTCTTGGTGTAAATATTGGGTGTGATCAAGCTAATGAATGTGACTGCTCCCTAGCTGGTCATGAAAATTCACCTCAAGATTATTAAATCAGGGATTATGTCTTGTCCAAATATAAGTGAAATATTGTTTGTAACAATGATAAGTTACTTGGCTTTACATTTATTAACTACCCTTTCATGTTTCTTTAACTCTTGAAATATTTTATTAGGGGTTGAGCATTCATGATGGTACCTGGAAGTCAGCAATTTATGGTTTTGGAGATCAGAGTAATTTGAGAAAACTACGAAATGCATCAAATCTGAAACCTGTCCCGCTCGTTGGTCCAAAATTGAAGAGAAGGTATATTAACTTAAAATCCATTTTTTATATATCTAGTCTAAGTATATTGTTGTTGGGTTGGCTATTAATAAAGTATGTTACTAAGAAAAGCTTGGAGACTAATTTGTAGTAAGCTCAGAATTGTTTTCACAGATAAATAAGATATAATTAATCCATTACCATAAGCTTAAGATAAATAAGATATAATTAATCCATTACCATAAGCTTAAGATAAATAAGACATAATTAATCCATTACCATAAGCTTAAGTACTTCGTGTGTAATAAAACATTTGAATCCTAGGAAATAAGTGAATCTTATGATGACTTTTCACTATCAATATAGAAATTAACTGTCAACTAAATTTTATGTGAGAACTTTTTTTCTTTTTTAAAAATTTATTTTAGTTTAGTTTTATACTGCAGGACATATGTGAGAAGTTTAGAGGTAAGAATTTAGGGTTGGGCTGTTGAAAGGAGCGTTCTGTTTTGTTTTTTCTTTTGAGACAGAGTCTCTCTTTGTTGCCCAAGTTGGTCTCAAAGTCCTGGCCTTAAGTGATCCTCCTGCCTCGGCCTCCCAAAGTGCTGGGATTACAGGCATGAGCCACCGTGCCCTGCCACTGATTTGCTTATTCAGACATTTACCAGCCAAAGCTGTAATTGCAGGAAATGCAAAATATTCATAGGTCTGTCTTGCAGGTGGCCAATTTCTTATTGTCGGGAACTCAAAGGTTATTCCATTCCTTTTATGGGATCTGATGTGTCTGTTGTAAGGAGGACTCAACGTTACTTGTATGAAAATTTAGAGGAATCACCAGTAAGTATATATGGTTTATTTATCAATAAAGTGTGTGTTACGGTTCCTCTTTCTATTCAGTGTGGGATATTTTTGTTTATAAGGCAGAAAAAGGAAGAGCTAAGTAATACATGTTTCAGCCTCTGGAAATATACAGAATCATTAGGGTAGAACATTTTGTATTTTATAGCCTTGCCTTTTGATTCAGATCTGGCTGCTGAATATCTTTTTAATGTAACACAATAGCAGCAAATTCAATACGGGAAATCCTGCTGTCATAAGCACCCCAGAATCCCTGTTTAGGGTTTCAGTTGCTAGAAACTCTTTTGCTTGTGGAAATGTCTGGAACCCTTTCTGTCCCCTCTCTCCTTGCCACGCCTGGAGTTCCATCCTGCTGCTTTTGGTGAGGAAAGTAATTGCTTTCATTGCCGAGACTTCAGGAGGAAATTATATTTCAAGTTAAAAGGTGGAGGGCATTTTCTTATAGGAGTCTACGTTCTGTAATGTATGATTGCTAAGCTCAGATATATTAGGGATTATGTAGATTTTTGTGCTCAAGTAGGGGAAGCTAATTACTATTTATAAACAATTTTCTTTAAAAAGTAGACTATCATACTTCCTGTTCACCAGGTCTGACAAAACAAACAAAAAATAGGCTCCCAATGTCTGGTTTCTGAACAAGATTTCAGAACATAATGCATTTGTAAAGTGGAAACTGCTTTTGTTCCACATTTGTGATGGAAGAGAAAGGTACAAGTAGCTAACATTCTTACTTGGTCCAAAATGTAGGGAGTAATGTTCTAACTTTGTCTTCTCCATCATCTAGGTTCAGTATGCTGCGTATGTAACTGTGGGAGGCATCACCTCTGTTATTAAGCTGATGTTTGCAGGACTTTTCTTTTTGTTCTTTGTGAGGTTTGGAATTGGAAGGCAACTTCTCATAAAAGTAAGTAAGATTTTATGAAATTAGATTATTTTTATTAGAAGTATTTTCCATGAGTTTTAAAAAAATATCACTGACGGTTTTTTTTCCCCTTTAGTTCCCATGGTTCTTCTCCTTTGGCTATTTTTCAAAACAAGGCCCAACACAAAAACAGGTAATTTCTTTTGTATTAAGACACTAAAATAATATTTTTCTTTGTTTTTACTTTTCCTCAGTGCAGTGACGATATCATCTAACACTTGACAGGGCACTATGTTTCAGATACTCTTTTAAGTTCTTTATGTAAATTAGATTATTCAATCTTTTCAAACACCCCTTGAATGCAGGTATTATTATTATCTCCATTTTACACATCAGAGAACTGAGGCACACGGAGGCTAAGAAACTTGCCCAGGTTTCTCCAGCTAGTACGTGGCCCAGCTGGGATGAGAACCCAGCCATTTAGCTCCAGAAATTGTGTTCTCTTCACTTCCAGAAATCTCAAATATTCTTCTTCCTCCATTTTTCTCCTCTGTTATCTTTTCCTTTGTGCCTCCTCTGCCCCCAGTTTCACTTCCTCTTCCACATACCCTGGATTCCGATGGGGGATCAAGTGAATTTCTGTGTGTCCAGCATCCCCAACAATAGGACTGCCTCATTTTCTACCATTTGGCTTACAGATCCCAACCCTGGCTCAGGCCTTGGGTCATTAGCTTTCATCTCCTTGACACCAGGCACTCCTGGGGGAAATCCCACTGCTGAACAGATGGTAGCAGCAAGTTCCCGTTTCCCCCTCTGTGGAATGTTAGCATCACTTGCTGATTCTTTTCCTTTTCGTTAGTCTTGCCTCTTATCTCCTCTCAGTGGCTTTCTTCAAAATCTACCCAACTGCAGCTGTCTTCCCTATCTGCAAATTATCCCAACTCCTACCTCACTAAAATAATTGAGAGCACTGTTTTGTATCCCCTCAAATTCCTACCCTCAGACCTATCATCATCGTTCCCATCCTGACCTTCTTTCCTCCTCTCTGGATGATATACTCCCTGTACAAGGCTAATCCCCGCCTGTGCACTTAACGTAGCATCATTGTTCCATCCTGACCTTCTTTCCTCCTCTCTGGATGATATGTTCCCTGTACAAGGCTAATCCCCCACCTGTGCACTTAATGTAGGCACTGTGCAGGAATGCGCCACCACGCCCGGATAATTTTTTTGTATTTTTAGTAGAGACACGGTTTCACCATGTTGGCCAGGCTGGTCTTGAACTCCTGACCTCATGATCCACCTGCCTCAGCCTCCCAAAGTGCTGGGATTACAGGCGTGAGCCACTGCGCCCGGCCTCTTTTTTCTTCTTATTGTGGTAAAATACACAAAACATAAAATGTACCATCTTAACCATTTAAAAATGCTGAGTGGTATTAAGTACATTCATCTTTTTGTGCAGCCATCACCACCATCCGTGTCCAGAACACTTTTCATCTTGCACAACTGAAACTCTACACCCGTGAAACAATAACTCCTCATTTCCGCCCTCCCCCAGCCCCGGCAACCGCATTCCGCTTTCTGTCTCTATGAATTTGATGACTCCAAGTGCCTCATGTAAATGGAATCAGTCTTTGCCTTTTTGTGACTGGCTTATTTCACTTAGCGTAAGGTCTTCAAGGTTCATCCATATTGTAAGCATGTGTTCGAATTTCTTTAAGGGTGAATGATTGTCTGTTGCCTGTCTGGATCACATTTTGTGTATCCATTCATTCATCAGTGAACACATGGGTTGCCTCCAGCTTTTGGCTATTGCCAGTTATGCTGCTGCGAACATGGGTGTACAGATACCTCTTCAAGACTCTGCTTTAAATTCTTTTGGGCATATACTCAGAAATGGAATGCTAGACCGTATGTGAATTGTATATTTAACTTCTTGAGGAACCACTAAACTGTTCTGCAGAGCCGCTGCACCGTTTTACCTTCCCACAAGCAGTATACGAGAGTTCCAGTTTCTCTGCTTCCAAACCGACATCTGTTATTTTCTGTAATGGCCGTGAGGTGGTGTCTCATTGTATTTTTGATTTGCATTTACCTGATGATGATTAGTGTTGAACATCTTTTCATTTGCAATTATTGGCCATTTGTATGTCTTCTTTGGAGAAAGTATTTTCAAATCATATATTTGACAGAAGATTCATATCCAGAAAATATAGAGAACTCCTAGAACTCAATAACAAAAAACAACCTAATTCAAAAATGAACAAAAGGACTTGAAAATATTTTCTGTTGTTCTTTGGGTTGCCGTTTTACTTTGTGGATAGTGCAGGCTTCTGTCTCGTGGTTGGTAGTGCAGGCTTCCATCTCTTGCTTGAACTTTTCGTAGCATTCCTACGGTTTCTTTCTAATCTGTCTTCCCACTGCTGTCCAAGAGATCTTTCTAAGACACAAAATCTGACCTTGTCATTGCCTTCTTTATAAAATGTTCCTGGCCCACTGCTTTGGCAGTGATTCTTAACTGAGATTTCATATATCAGAATCATGGCCGGGCGCAGTGGCTCACACCTGTAATCCCAGCGCTTTGGGAGGCTGAGGGAGGTGGATCACTTAAGGTCAGGAGTTCAAGACCAGCCTGGCCAACAGGTGAAACTTCATCTCTACTAAAAATACACAAATTAGCTGGACATGGTGGTGCACGCCTGTAGTCCCAGCTACTCAGGAGGCTGAGGCAGGAGAATTCCTTGAACTCAGGAGGTGGAGCTTGCAGTGAGCCGAGATCACGCCACTGCACTCCAGCCTGGGCAACACAGCGAGATTCCTTCTCCAAAAAAAAAAAAAAAAAAGAATCACCTAGGAAGCTTTTTTCACTGACACATGCCCTCATCTTGCTTCTGGACATTCTGATTCAGTAGGTCTGGAGTGGGGCCTGAAAGCATAGAGCAGTGGTTCCCAACTTTGGAAGAGAACCCAAAACAGATGATCAGAGACTCTGGTTCGGTTGGTCTGGAATGCAGCCTGGGCACTGGGGCTTTCTAAATCTGCCCAGTGATGCGAATGTGCTGCCAGGGTTGAGAATCACTACTGTGGAGGAAGGAAGAGGGTTCCAGATTTGAGTGGTTTTGGTACCCACCCCTGGAGCACAACTGGCCGAAAGTCCCTCTTCAGAGATGTGAGGCCGTCCTAGACCCTTCATGATCTAGTTCTGGATAGCACATAGGATTCATTTTTCATCCGACTTTGATTAATTGATAGTAGCCACCCAGAGACTATGCTGGGTTGGACAATGTGTGTAGCCTGAGAGAGGATTAGAACCCATTAGTGTGGGCGCCATAGCAGGAGACGGGACAGGTGTGGCGTGTGTCTGACCTTGTCTGTACCTCTTGAATTGTATGTTCTGGAAAGGCTATGCTACTGCATCCCTTCTTCCCTTTAAATAATGGGTTCTCCTTTCTGGAATCCATCTACTTTTGGGGTTTTAAAACAACCATTAAAATGTGTTTGTGTGTGTGTATATATACAGTTCAGAACCATTGCCCTCTGCCCCGGTAGATTAATAACACCCTCCTCTGAGTTATGCCTGTATGTTTTAGTTCATGTCTCATTGTTATTTAATCTGTTTATCTCTCTCTCCCCCCCCTTTCTTCCTACTAAACTGTAAGCTCCAGCAAAGGCAGTGATCATATATTTATGTCTCAGGGCCTCAATGGTATCTGACCCTTAGTTGATACTTAATAAAGATGTGTTGATCATGATTGAATTCTTTATCACCTCATTCCTAAATTTAGTGATTGTGAAAGATGCTAGGATAAGTCCTCAAGAATTTAGTTTTTTGAGTCGAATTTTTACATCTTTAAGTGGAACAATTACATACCTATACTCCAGGCCCATATTTCCATTACTTGCTGGCTATTTTTGTCTTGTCGCCTCAAATAGGTATCTAAAACCAGATTTCTATATTCTGCCCCCCAATAAAAACTATCTCCAGATCATCTTTATTTCCTCCCTATTTCTTACCACTCCCCTTCCCCCCAACATCACGCCAGTCTTCAAAACTGACAGCTTCAAAGAATTAGTTTTCGCTCCCTGCTTAAATGATGACGGGATATTCTGGCAGATAAAATAATGTTTTCATCTGTTGACCATGTCTCACTTGAAATAGAATAGTCGGTTTTACTGTGTTCCGGGAGGAAATGACATATTTATGACATGCGCCTTTTGCCTTCTTCACAGATTGATGCTGCCTCATTCACGCTGACATTCTTTGGTCAAGGATACAGCCAAGGCACTGGTGCAGATAAGAACAAACCAAATATCAAAATTTGTACTCAGGTGAAAGGACCAGGTATTTCACATATCACTTAAGAATGCTTGGGAATTTTATACTCTTAAGCTATAAAGTACAATGCCATTACAATATATTCTTTTTAAAGCTTAATTGTTTTAGAAATACATTTGTACAAATTAAGTAACTTAAAATTATTCTGTCAAAGGAAGATTGAAATTATTGATATAATCCAATTTTATTAGTGCATCCTTCCCTCCGGCTGTTTTTGGAGTATGATTCAGTAATTCAGAATGGCAAATTTTAATTAGTATTAATAGGAAAAGGGATTGGTTGATATTCACCTGTTTGAATCTCATATGCAAGTAGTGTAAGTATAATGTCAGTCAAATCTGTGCTCTAGGATTTCTTTAGAGTCTCTGAACACCCTGACATTGTTTGTAAAATATGTATGCACACGTGCACTTTTCAAGGGAAGGGAATGGCTTCTGATAGGTTGTTAAAAGAATGTTGCCCAAAACGTTCAAGAACTTTTGCTGTACATTTTACAGAACTATGCGGAGACAGACAGGTCCACTTGTGAACTGTGGTATAATTACTGTCAGACACAGACAGGTCCACTTGTGAACTGTGGTATAATTACTGTCAGAGACAGACAGGTCCACTTGTGAACTGTGGTATAATTACTGTCAGAGACAGACAGGTCCACTTGTGAACTGTGGTATAATTACTGTCAGAGACAGACAGGTCCACTTGTGAACTGTGGTATAATTACTGTCAGAGACAGACAGGTCCACTTGTGAACTGTAGTATAATTACTGTCAGAGACAGACAGGTCCACTTGTGAACTGTAGTATAATTACTGTCAGCCCTTTTAGGTCACAGGCTATAATTTTTTATTGAGACGGGGTCTCACTATGTTGCCTAGGCTGGGCTCAAGCAGTCCTCCTGCCTCAGCCTTCTAAAGGGTTGGGATTACAGGCATGAACTGCCATGCCTGGCCCACGGGGGATTTTAATCAAGCCAGATGATAGTATGTTTCCATCTTGCCCTTTTCTGAAATTCCCACCTGACTTTTTAAGGTAAGTTGACTGTATTTTCATTATTTGACAGGATTATAAATGCTAATGTTCCGTTTGTTTATAAACATTTTTTAAACTTATGTTTAGTCGTTATTCTTTAAGAAAAAATTGAGAGGATTTTTTTGTTGTTTTTAAGTGAAGTGTCTGAATACAGATAGGGATCGGCTCAGTGTACAATAGAGAAACAAAAAACCTAGGATCATTGGCTTCAATGATTGTCAAGAAGCAGTACAGTGCAGTGGGTGGAGTGTGGACTCTGGAACCAGCTGCCTGGGTGTGATTCTGGCTCAGTCACTACCTGTTAGTTTGGACAAGTCACTTAACCTCTCTCTCTATGGGATAAAAGTAATATTGACCTTAAATAATTGTTATGAAAATTAAATGAGTTTAATAGACCTAAAGCACTTAGTACAGTTCCTAACACTTAATAAATACTTTCGATATGTTATTTTTGTTAAGTGACCAGAGTATCTATTGAAAAAAATCTGCACACCTAGAGTAAGATATAAAATCTACCATTTGATTTTTGATGTTGTTGAATGGGTACTTCATGAATCCTTTCTTTTTCCCTGATCAACTGTTTTCTGCAGAGGCTGGCTATGTGGCTACCCCCATAGCTATGGTTCAGGCAGCCTTGACTCTTCTAAGTGATGCTTCTCATCTGCCTAAGGCGTAAGTTTGGTTTTCTTCCAATTAGAAGATCTTTTTTATCTATGTTATATTTTAGCTTATTTTGATTTGATTTTCAGGCTTTGGGTTTGCATGTAAGCATTTATAGTTCAGTTCCTTTGCTTCAAAAATATAGGTAAATTAAAACTGTGAGAAGGACAGCTTCTTACCAGCCCAGAGTTGGTCTCAGAGGAACAACTGTGGAGGTAAATGAGAGGAGACAGAAAAGTTGGAGAGCCATGAGTTAACTTCAGCCCTTTATAAAGATACCTCAAGTCCAGAGTCAGCCACTCAAAAAAGTCCCTGTTGTTAATAGTATTACTAGGAGCGTCCAATCAGTGCCTAACTATACCCAGCTGGCAGTAGTAACCCTGACTGACACCAGCATGAATGGAACCATGGGATCCTGGCTAGATGATTTTCAGACGTACTGTCTTACTGGAGCATTTAGCTGTCCCCCTAAAACTAGGCCAGCTTTTCAAATGAGCAGAGGCCTGCTGCTGAGAAGTAAACCAGGCATGACCTAAAACAGGATTAATAAAAGTAAAATTTGTATATAGTAAAATCTAATTAAATTTTTTCAAATACCTAGGTCCCCCTTGAAAATATTTAGCATTTATGAATGTTAGCTATTATATTTTTAAAAACTTCTTTTTCATCCGATTTAAGTTCTGTTTACACTTTAATAATAATTGATTATCTAAATTTATTCCATTCGGGTCTTTCTTTAATCCCCCTAAGTCTGAGGACTGTCCTTGTAAACAGCAGCGGTTCTTCGGGGTGATGGCGCACAGTGCACCCACCAAACACATGCATAGAATGGAAACAGTATCTCCAGGAACAGAGCCCGTCTAGATAGGGTTGGCTGTGGTGCGAGTTTCTCCTGACTAATAGCTACTCGCTCATTTGGCTGATTTTAGGAAGGAATCAAAGGTAGCCGTGATTACCATGAAGACTTGGGTTTTCAGGGGTTCTGTAGCAATTTGATAGTGAGGCTTGTGAAATAGGAGACTGGAGAGGAGCTGAGTGCACTGTTTTCTCTTGTTATTGTTTTATAGGGGCGGGGTCTTCACACCTGGAGCAGCTTTTTCCAAAACAAAGTTGATTGACAGACTCAACAAACACGGTATTGAGTTTAGTGTTATTAGCAGCTCTGAAGTCTAAACACTGGAAGAATTAACTGAAGTCATAACGTGCGTGAATTAACAGCTTCTCTATTTGATATTTGAAATTCTTCTGTAAGCCTGTCTGAGTGTATGTGGAAACGATTGTCAAATCTAAAATATCTATATATTAAAAAGCAGGAAATTGTCCTAGCTTACCCTAAATTTCAAATCTGAGTTGATTTTGTGATTTTATTGCTTATAACAGAGAACTCATATTTGACATATTTTTTTCATCGATGTGTTCCTGGTAGATTTTCACGAATGAGCTGGCAGGTCTAATGGGGGAGGCGGTGTCCCAGTCTGTGTTGCAGCAGCATTCTCATCGGGGGTGCGCACACCAGCGTTAGTGTCGGGCAGTAACTGCCGCTTAGGAGGGAAATCTCACCTTCCTTCCACATACTGTCTTGAGCCTTTGCTAAATTAAACTGCACTTTTTGCTATTTTTGCCTAGTTTTTCGCCAATCTACACTGATTTTGGACTGTTACCTAAGTTGAAAAATAAAAGGTTGTCAATCGAATGGTGGTTTAGTGTTTGGACCTGCCTATGTATTTGTATAGTGGTAGAAACATGCTGCTTAAGTGGCCTAACCTGTTTCTTGCCAATAAGTAGGCTTAGCATTTTATCTTTACCTAATTCTATATCTGTGACTAGGTTTTTAAGGATACAGCTTATAAGCTGCTATCAATTTTCACTACCTAAGCAGAATTTTTCTCTAATTTACTTTTTGTATTTTAACTAGGTTTTACATGGAAGCCCTAAAATAAGGCAAAAGACTTTTTCTTTTGTAATAAGCATATAATAAACACGTATATACATAGCAATCATGTTGTTCATTACCTAAACAAGACAGCCACTCCTTTATGGAATTTCTACCAAAAAGTGAGGAACATGAAATATTTAGGAATATTAATTGTGTTGGGAGACCCTTCTGCTCTGCCTGTAAGAAGAAGAGGGGGCGGTATCTAACTCAAAGAGGCCTGTAAGGAGAAGGGGGGGAGGGTATCTAACTCAAAGAGGCCTGTAAGGAGAAGGGGGGGTATCTAACTCGAAGAGGGGGTTCTTGGTGGTAGTATTCCCCACCCTAACTCTGCTTCCTCTGTCCTGGCCTGGTCATCACAAGATACAGATCCTCAGCTGTGCCCTAGCTTGTGGGACCTTAGAAAAGGTTTTATCGGCTGAGAAATTAGAAAGCAGTACAGGAGCAATAGAGCCCACGACTAGCTGCACATCTGAATCACAAAACAGTAACAGGTTCCTCCGTGCCTGCAGCAACTTGCGTTCAGGAGGGCGGGAGGTCGAAGCCTCTGTGTTTTTGATATGCATTTGGGAACCGCTGGGTGAAGCTGCATATCCTGTCCCTGTTTCTAGCTTTGCAATGTATGCTCGAGCATTGACTCTGATTCTGAAGGTAGCAGTGTGACCCCGTCCTCTGGCTTGAGGTACATGTGTGTCTCATCCTGATTTTCCTTTTAATCCCCCAAGGTTCTGCGTGCTCCCATTTGCTGAAAGTATATGACTCACCTCAGGTGAGTAAACTGCTAATTGTCCAAAATGTTGAGGCTCAGTTCAAGAGACAGAAGCCATTCCTGCTCCCAGTGGCCAGGCCCAGAGGACTGGAGTCTGCCTAGCCTCTACTGTTACTGGGTCTCACTGACAGAGTCTTCCCAGGATTCCGTGATGCCTTTGCTGGCCCTGTCCTGGCTGTCACCACGAGGTGCTCCACACTTGGGCTCCAGGGTTACAGCAGTTTTTTTAGTTCACTTGTGTATGTGGTCAGGACCTGAGCTGCAAGCAAAACCCATGCCTCCCTTACGAATCCTTGGACCCTGCTCTTAAGCTGAAATCACTAGCCCAGATTCCCTTGTCTTTCTAGAGGTTCCTTTTTGGAGCCCTTGACAGCCTCTCCTGCCAGTGCAGCTTCGGCGTCATCCTATTTGACCTTCCTTAACTTCATATTTTAGGGAGCAAGGATTGAGGTTGTCGCCCCTTATTTTCTCCTTCCTGATTTTTTCTGCATGTCAGCCAGGACTCCCAGGGACAGTCCTGCACCGTCAGGCAGCAGGCCGTCACAGTTAGGAATGCAGGCTCTGGCATCAGCCTCTGTGCTTACAGTGGCCTGGGCACGTTACTCAGCCTCATCGAATTATTGTGAGAATTAAATGAGCTAACATGTTTAGCACTTGGATTAGTGCCTGGCACATGGTGTAAGCACTTACTAAGTTTCAGCGTCATCACTACTGTTGTTATTAGAAGTCTGTCTTTGGGCTGGGCACGGTGGCTCATGCCTGTAATCCTAGGACTTTGGGAGGCCGAGACGGGTGGATCACTTGAGGTCAGGAGTTTGAGACCAGCCTGGCCAACATGGTGAAACCTCGTCTCTACTAAAAATACAAAAATTAGCTGGGCCTGGTGGCGGATGCCTTGTAATCCCAGCTACTCAGGGAGGCTGAGGCAGAAGAATTGCTTGAACCCAGAAGGTAGAGGTTGCAGTGTGCTGAGATCACACCACTGCACTCCAGCCTGGGTGACAGAGCAAGACTCCGTCTCAAAAAAAAAAAAACACGTAGTAGTAGTAGTAGTTTGTCTTTGGCCACAAAACGTTTCTTTTTTTTTTTTTTTTTTTAACTTTTTAAGTTCTGGGGTACATGTGCAGGTTTGTTATATAGGTAAAGTGACATGGGGGTTTGTCGTACAGATTATTTTGTCACCCAGGTATTAAGCCTAGTACCCATTGGTTAGTTTTCCTGACCCTCTCCTTCCACCCACTCTCCACCCTCTGAGAGGCCCCAGTGTTTGGTGTTCTCCTCTATGTGTCCGTGTGTTCCCATCACTTAGCTCCCACTTATAAGTGAGAACATGTGGTATTTGGTTTTCTGTTCTTGCATTAGTTTGCAGAGGATAATGACCTCCAGCACCATCCATGTTCCTGCAAAAGACATGATCTCATTCTTTTTATGGCTACGTGGCATTCCGTGGTGTATATCTACCACATCTTCTTTATCCAGTCTACTATTGATGGACTTTTAGGTTGATTCCATGTCTTTGCTATTGTGAATAGTGCTGCAATGAACATACACATGTGTGTCTTTATAACAGAACAAGTTATATTCCTTTGGGTATCTACCCAGTAATGGGGCTGCTGGGTCAGAAGGTATTTGTTTTTCGGTCTTTGAGGAAGAACCACACCGTTTTCCACAACGGTTGAACTAATTTCCACTTTCACCAACAGTGTGTAAGCATTCCTTTTTCTCTGCAACCTCGCCAGCATCTGTTTTTTGTTTGTTTTTTGAGACGGAGTTTTGCTTTTGTTGCCTGGGCTGGAGTGCAATGGCACGATCTTGGCTCATCACAACCTCTGCCTCCCGGGTTCAAGCGATTCTCCTGCCTCAGCCTCCCAAGTAGTTGGGATTACAGGCATGCACCACCACGCCTGGCTAATTTTGTATTTTTAGTAGAGTTGGAGTTTCTCCATATTCGTCAGGCTGGTCTCGAACTCCTGACCTCAGGTGATCCACCTGCCTCAGCCTCCCAAAGAGCTGGGATTACAGGCGTGAGTTACCGTGTCCAGCCTAGCATCTTTTATTTTTTGACTTTTTAATAATAGCCATTCGGACTGGTGTGAGATGGTGTCTCATTGTGGTTTGGGTTTGCATTTCTCTAATGATCAGTGGTGTTGAGCTTTTTATCATATCCTTGACTAAGACCCATCAGTCAATTTGTGGAATCAAGAGTGGCTTCAAGATAGACTAACTCCTAGTAGACTTTTTCACTAACAGTTACAATCCCTGAACCGCAGACCCTACACTGAAAAGGTCCCATCATATGGGCACTCCTGCTGCTGAGAAAATTGAACATAACAGTATTTCAGATAAACCTATGAGAAGATGAAACTAAGTGGAGGTAGAATTCAAACTTGTTCAGAGAAAGATACAAAACGAGAGACGTGAAATAACCATTGTCTGTAGGTCTGACAGCAAGAAATAGAGATAGAAGAGCTTCATTTGAAGTTTTGAACTGTTTACCGTAAAAATATTAATGGTGAATGCTTATCAGTCATGTCTGTGTGTCAGGCACTGTTCTAAGTGCTTTATGTTCGTTAACCATTTGCAGTAAATACTGTTTTCCTTCCCACAAAACAAGTGAGGAAAGAGAGGCTTAGAGAGGGGAAGTCAGTGGCCCCAAATCCTGCAGTTGATAAGTGATGGACTTAACCAGGATTTAACCCTGGGCAGTCTGATCCCAGAGCTCCGAGTGCTAATCGTTCACCCTCTCCCTCCTCCCACCCTCCAACCTCAAAGAGACCCCAGTGTGTGTGGTTCCCCCTATGCGTCAGGAACATAGGGCCATTCAAGCAGCCTTTAGGTTATAGAGATGATTTACAGTCACATGGAAGGAGAGTTTTGCTTAAAACTGGTAGAAGAAATAGGTAAAGTAAGTGGGAAATGAGGTAAGCTTGCTAGCTACACAAATCATCTTCACAACTCGAAGCTCAAATACCCTCAGTGTTCAGCTGGTGAGCAGTTTTGTTTCGGATGACCCTAAGTTACTGCCAGTAGGGAAAACTGGTGAGATAAGTCAAATATTTTCCATTGGAATGTTACTTCCTTAGTGTTTTAATACTGTCGAAGGAGTATTAAAGGAGTCTTGAGGGGCCAGTGGGTGTAGGGGCTCTCCTATTGGTAGGGTTTTGCCGATGCTTCCCCTAACCTATGGAGGCAAGTACCCCTGAGAACTAGGGATGCCCTGGGGCAGAGTCCTGGAGACAAGTGGTGGAGGAGATAGTACCGCACTGGCTGAAAATGGGAACGGCAGAGAGCAGGTAGTGTGACGTGATGGAGGAGATGGTACCGCACTCACTGAAAATGAGAACTGCAGAGAGTGGCACTGGGATTCAGTTTCTATTTCCCTGAGTATTAGTGAAATGCCTGTTCAAATCCTTTGCCGATTTTTTTCGAATGTGCTTTCCAACATATTATCTTTTTTTAAATCTTAAAAGTAATAGTTTATTCTGAATACTAATGCTTGCTAAATAATATTAATATATTTTCCAGGCTGTGGTTTATTTGAAACTTTGTTTAAGGTGTCGTTCATTTAACCAGTTATTCTTTTTTATTGTGAGCTACGTAGCACGGAAAAGTACCCTAAATATATTGACAGGCCTAAAGTGAACACACCTGCTCTAGAGAGCCCACTGCCTGGAACTCCTCCTGTCACCTTCTTCCTGTCCCAGAAGCAACTGCCAGCCTGACTTGTGTGGTCACCATTTTCTTGCCTTTCTCAATAGTTTTGCCACCTAGAGTATATTCCTAAACAGTATATTTTGCCCTCTTTGAATGTTCATAGAATCATGTTGGATGTCATCTTTCGTAACTTGGTTTCCATCACTATTGGAAGACTCTTCTTGTTGCCTGTGGCTGTTGTTCACTGTCATGGCAATGTAGTGTTAAACAGCATAGAGGGGGCCAAAATTTACCCGTCTTCGGTGAACATACATTAGGGATGTTTCCAGTTTGGGGCTACTATGGAAGAGGGTTTTATGAACAGCAGTGCACATCAACTAAGATTTCTGTAGTGTTTTTCAACTGGCCCCTCATCTGAACCACAGAACGGAAGTGATTTGAATAACTGTTTTCTCAGTTCTTTCAAGAATGGTGTGTAACTAGTGCCATCCGAGACACGTATGACAGAGTTAGCTTATTTCATATGTCAGATGCCTCAGTGCAGTAGGTTCTCAAACTTGAAGGCAGAATCATGGAGAGGGTTTGTTGAAACACGTGTTACTAGGCCTCACACCCAGAGATTCTGATTCAGTAGGTCTGGGGTGGGGCCCTGGATTTTGCATTTCTGACAAGTTCCTAGATGCTGCTGAAGCTGCTAGGCCATAGGGCACACTTCGAGAATCTCTGCCTGAGGCATTAGGGCTTTAACTCTGCAGAACCAGTTCAGCTGTGAAGGAAGGAAGAGTTGAATTGCAGGCTTCTAGGTTCTAGTATCTTCAACTTTTAATAAGTAAATGCCAAATAATTTTTAAATGGTTGTACCAATTTATACTCCTCTCAGCCATACATGAGAGTTTCTGTTACTTCATATCTTCACCAAAACTTGATATTGTCAAGCTTTTAAATTTTTGCCAGTATGGAAGGTTAATAATGGTATCTCATTGTGGTATCAGTTAGTATTTCCCAAACTATTAATGCGATTAAGCACTTCTCCATATATTTATTGGCATTTTTAATTTCCTCTTTTGTGAAGTTCCTGTTCAAATCTTTTGACCATTTTTTTTTCTATTGGGTTGTCTGTTTTTCTTTTTGGTTAGTAGTTGTTCTTTATTTTGGATATTAGTTCATTATATGTTAAACGTGTTGCAAAGAACTTTTCCCATTCCTTCTGGCTTTTTCATTTTGGTGTCTTTTGATGCACCAAAGTTCACCATTTTAATTTAGCTGACTTTATCGGTCTCCCTCTTTAAAGCTAGGGGTGTGTGTGTGTGTGTGTGTGTGTGTGTGTGTGTCATGCATAAGAAATCCTTTTCCACTGTGAGGTCGTAAAGACAGTCTCCTAAAGTATCTTCTGAAAGCATTAGAGGCAGGGCATGGTGGCTTATGCCTGTAATTCCAGCACTTTGGGAGGCTGAGGTGGGAGGATTGCTTGAAGCTAGGAGTTCGAGACCAGCCTGGGCAACATAACAAGACCCCCATCTCTATTTTTAAAATATTTAAATAAATAAATAAAAGCATTAGGGTTGTGCCTTCCACATTTAGCTCTTTAATTCTCACCTGAAATTGATTTCTGGGGGTAGTTTTAGATAGGAATCCAGTTTCATTTTTCCCCATACATATTCCTAATTCCCCAGCACTGTTTATTGAAAAGTCCATCCTTGCCACATTGATTTGCAGTTCCACTCGGTTGTATATCAAGTCCGTAGTCCTGAATAAATCTGTTTCTGAGCCTTCTGTTCTTTTTCTTTGGTTATTTATCTATCTTTGGGCCAACACCTTACCTTACTGCCTCTGTTACAGAGGCATTAAAATGAAGTGTTGATATCAGGTAGGGCAAGTCTTTCTGTCTTGTTCTTGGGTCTGGTCTCATCTTGGCTAGTTTTTGCTTTTGCAATTCCATACAAATTGTAGAATTATCTTGTTAGGTTCTGTTACACTTGATTGGAATTACAATTACTCTGACCCTTGGGGAAGAGTTGACAGATGTACAATAACAAATCTTCCAAACCACGGAGAGATGGCAGTTTCTCTATCTATTCATATCCTTTTAAACATCTCTCAAATAAGTTTTAAAATTTTCTCCATACAACTCTTACATATTTTATGTCAGCTATAGGCCTAAGTATTCCATATATTTGATGCAATTATCAATGGTGTCTTTTATTTTAAAAATAATTTTCTGCTTGCTGCTGTTATATTCAAATACAGTTAATTTTTAAATCTTGATTTTTGTATCTAGCAACTTTGTAATTCATTTATAAATTCTTGGGGATTTTCTGTCTATACAAGCAGGTCATCTGGGATGATACTAGAGGCAGCACAGTATAGACTGGGGAACAGCACCGACAGGGTCTGGACCTCAGCGCTGCCACAGATGAGTCATGTGTCTTTAGACACGTTCCATGAACTGTAAAATAAGGTGAATAATAGTACCTGCCTCATAGGGTTGCTGTGAGAATTGAGACAGTAAATGTAAAGCAAGTTGTAAGTGTTACATAAGTGTATGCTATTATTGTAATTACTTTTCTTTCCTTTCCAGTCATACTTTGTATTTCTTTTCCTTACTGCACTGGCTAGAACCTAAAGGACAGAGGTCAAGAAAGCTGGCATCCCTGACCTCCTGATCTGAAAGGAAAAGCTTTCAGTCATTCATCACTAAGCATTTTGTCCACTGTGTGTTTGTCTTAAGATTGCCTTTATCAGATTAAGGAATGTCCATTTTATTCCTAGTTTGCCGAGAATTTTTATTGTCATAGGATGTTTAATTTGGCCACATCTTTTTCTGCATCTGTTGAAGTAATCAAATTATTTTATCTTATAATCTCTTAATATGATGAATTACATTGGGTTTTATAATGATAAACCAAACAGGGTAGTCTGTATATTGCATTGTAAAGTGAGTGGGTATCAGTCGTGCAGTGACCGTGGTAGCGTGGAGCCAGCCGGATGTGCACTCAAATAAAAAGGTCAGAGCAGAGACGGACGACGGCCTGAGAGGGCAGCAGATTCGCGCTCACAGAGCAGGTCAAGCAGGGCCTCCTCGCCTTGCTCTTCCACTTCAGCATATACGTCTCCAAGTTCAGGAAATACAGTTACATCAAATGTCTAAATTGGATGGAAAGAAATTCTGTGTGCTCCCAGGATTCCAGTTCCTTACCGGAGGTTGGTGCCGTCTGAGTCTGAAAAGCTGCCCTCTTGCCGTGTTCATGCTTTGGTAGAACACCTTCAGAGCCTTGGCAAGCTCTCGGTCAGAGCCGGCTTGCTGTGTGCACATTTGGCTCATCTCCCCGGCGGATGGCAGTTGCACAGTCATCCCGCCGATCTTCAGAGTGTTGGAAGGCTCCGGGGCTGAGGTGGAAAAAGGTAACATTGATTTATGTATCTCTTTCTCTGGGCATCTCTATATTTATTTATTTTGGTGGCATTCTACTACATCGGCATTTATCAGGCACCAGTTTGGATCCATCCAAGGGAAAGGGGAAATCTCACAGGGCAGAAGAAATGTCCGGCATTTTTTGTTTATGAAACAAGATATGAATTAACTCATTTAAAAGTTTGTTTCTTAAAAGACAAATGTAGGAGTCTAGGGATAAGCTAAACAGCCAAGACTGGAGCAGTCTCTCACCTTGACCAGAAGCAATTTTCGCAAGTGATGCTTTGAGAAGCACGTTCTGCTCTCTCAGGGCTCTGTTAATGTTCCTGAGCAGTTCTGTCTCCTGCTCTAGCTTGAGCAGCTTCAGATAAAGTTCTGGTATCTGGTTTGATGCTGCCTACCAGAAAACATGTCAGTTTCGTCTTTTGTTGTATCGTCTGCATATCCTTTGAGACTGGCAATGTTTGCTACCATGGGAAAATCAAATGGGATGGGAGTGTGTGTATGGTGAGCAGAGTTTAAGCCCCTCAGGGTACACAGGAGTAAATAAAGAAAACGTTTGTTAAGGGGGAAGGAACGTCAAGCAGCCGTCATCAGAGATTTTCTAGCCACCTGGGATGCCCACTTTAGTGTCCTATGTACACACTTGGCTTATATCCTTCACAGTGGAAATTTTCTTGGTGTCTACCAGGATGTGGCCTTCACCTGTGACCATGAGGCCCAGCTGAGAGCAGCTCAGCTCGGTGCAGCCTTCTGTAACGGGGAGAGACACAGTCAAAGAAAGAAACATCCCAGTCGCCCAGCTCCAGTGTCAGGTGAGAAGTTGTTAAAGCATGTAACCACCCTGCTGGACGAGAACCCAGAGGCCCAGGGGAAAAGATGGCTCTGGCCCACCGCTGTTAGGACGCTGACTGCCTCGCTCCTCTACCCCTTCTGCAGCCCTGAATGTATGGCATGTCTGATGAAAGAATAAGTAAGCAAGGTACCTTGAAGGCCCCATAGGTCAACAATAAGGGCATTTGTCTGCAAATAATTCAGAAACTCCTGAGATGCAGTTAAGGCTGCAAATTGGACAGTCTCTTCAATTTGTGGATTCACACTTTTCCATACAGGTTTGGTATAGATAGTGTTTGGAAGGTCATAAATTCTGTACCTGAGAAAAACATAAAACATAATTTAAAACCAGAAGGGACACATTTGTAAAGAAAAGGGACAGATGAACCAAAGATTTACAGCCCATGTGTCAGATAAAAGATGACCTATGATTGATTGTCATGTTTATCACCTCCAACATCTTATTCAACAGGGATATCATCACTAGATAAATAATAATTTTTTTAAAAAGCTCAGGCTGGGCGCAATGGTTCATGCCTGTTATCTCAGCATTTTGGGAGGCTGAGGCGGGCAGATTGCTTGAGCCCAGGAATTTGACACCAGCCTGGGCAACATGGCAAAACACCATCTCTGTAAAAAATACAAAAATTAGGTGGGTGTTATGGTGCATGCCTGTAATTCCAGCTACTCAGGAGGCTGAGCCCAGGAGGCAGGGGTTACAGTAAGGTGAGATGGCTCCACTCCACTGCACTCCAGCCTGGGCGACAGAGCGAGACTCTGTCTCAAAAACAAAAAAACAAACAAAATGGATTTCAATAAATCCCTTCTACTCAGATAATCAAAAATGGTTAATTTTCTATGTGAGGCGGTGATTTGGTTTTCGTTCTTCAGAGTCTCTCTTTATTGCCTTATCTTTATTTATTTATTTATTTATTTTGAGACAGAGTCTCGCTCTGTCACCCAGGCTGGAGTGATCTCGGCTCACTGCAACCTCTCCCTTTGGGGTTCAAGCAATTCTCCTGCCTTAGCCTCCCGAGTAGCTGGGATTACAGGCGTATGCCACTAAGCCTGGCTAATTTTTCTACTTTTAGTAGAGCTGGGGTTTCACCATGTTGACAGGCTGGTCTCAAACTCCTGACCTCAAGTGATGTGCCAGCCTCGGCCTCCCAAAGTGCTGGGATTACAGGCGTGAGCCACCACACCTGGCCTGCCTTATCTTTCAATATCCTTTTAGCCTAATTTGTTTAAGCATATCTGGTGCTTCTGCCATATCATAATACAGTCCTTTTGTTTCCAACTAAAACCTAAAAACTGTTTTGCTTAGATAACATGGTTTTACTGGATATTCTTTCTGATAATTAGAATTTCTGCTTCAGTTCTGTAAAGAGTTCAGTACACACTGACCACAGGCCAGAGACCTGGAGGGACATGTGGCCCCTCTATTAAATAGTTGGGAAATAGTCGTCTCAAAGTTAGAGAAACTATGAGGGAAAATAGTCATCTTAAAGTTAAACAGAGAAACTTCCTCTATTAAATAGATGAGGAAATAGTCATCTTAAAGTTAAACAGAGAAACTTAAGAAAACTTTGTGATAAGCTCATTTTTAAAACTTGAAGAAAGACTGGACTGCCCCCCACAGGGTCCACACGGCAGGTGGCGTGTGTGGCCCTGTTTCCGCGGTGCAGGCTGGTACCCTATCTGAATGCCCCGCTTTGCATCTTCCTTCATCCAGTTGACGCCAAGGCACCGGACAATGTGAATCTGAAAATCCATCCTCTTGCCCAGCAGCTCCAAAGGGTCGATAACCACATCCTCCTCGCCATGCGTTCTACAAACAGAAGAGGTGAACGTTGACCTCGGGTTAGGCTGGGTCCAAGCAAGTTAAGATTGTGATGTTAAGGGGGTTAAATAGAATCCTTAAGAGAGAGCTAATTTCACTGTAGACAGGATCAGTAGAGTTCATTCATGCATTCAAGAGACATGTTGAACAAGAGCCCGTTACCCTGGCACGTCAAAGTAAGATCAGGCCTTCTCAAGGATCTCCCTGCCTGGAGGAAAAAGGAAGACAAACAGCGTCATGCAATGGATGCACACAGATGTGGATGCTAAACTTGCATTGAAGATTTAGGCAGGTCCCCAGTGGAACAGAGTGGGAAAGCAGCGGCTGCCCAGATGCAGCCTCTCAGGTTGTCATTTTCCTTTTCCTTTGTTTCTTTATAGTCTAGAGAGAACCCCGTTTCTGCAAGCTCAGAAACAGACTTGGACAGCTTTCCAACAAGGGACTGCTGTCCTATCAACCAGGCTCACAAAGTCTGAAACCTTTCAAATTAAATTCATTAATTTGCAACAAGAAATACAACTTGCTGGGCAGCCCAGAAGCTCGAGGTAGCCAAGTGATCAGAGTAAAGGCAGTGAGTTGTTGGGCAGCTTGGTTTCTTGGTCATGGAACATTGAGGTTCTCTTCTTGAGCTGATTCTTCAGAAAGATGGAAAGGTTGCACTGAGTGCCTGTTGAGGGCCTTGGCACCCAGACCAGGCCGCCGCCAGCCTCCTGGCTTAGGGTTGCTAAAAGACTTTTGCTTTTGTAAAAACTGCCTGTGACAGATGAGTATCCAGAGAGGACAGTTGAGGGTAACAAGGCAACGTTTAGGACAGAGCCAATAGCTCAAAACAAAGCCTGTGCCCACAGAAAGGTCAGGTGACAGCACAGAATGAGGTCAGGCTTCACTGTCCCTACCTCGAGAAAAGGGCTGAGCTGGAAAATCAGCTTCTGCTTCTGGCTCTTGAAGCAGGTTGGGCCCTCAGCATGGGAAAGCGTCCCACGCGGCACATGCCAGGCCCACAGGGCCAGGAGGGGAGTGTGGCTGGGGAGGCGCTGCAACCCACTTGGCTTCTCTCCTGAGGGTCCATTGTTTGGAACCCACCCAGCTCTTTCGGTTTTGTCCAAGGCTCCTTCCACTATACCTGCCTCTGCCAGATGTCCTCCTCATTCCTCAGGTCCCCCAGGGGACAGCAAAAATCACATTCGTTGAGGCCAAATGGTGAATGAATGAGCTCTTTCATTTGTCTTATGAATGACCTGTTCAGGGTACCAAGTTGACCACCCCGTCAGGAGAACTCAGGCCTGCTCTGGATTTTATGTGTGTGACTGACCCAGAAGTAGGCAGGGGGGAGAAGGAGACACTCACTGTCCTGTTGGGGAGCAGGGTGCTATGCAGGTATGCAGCACCGCCTCCTCCAGCCCGTCACAGTTCAGAAACTCCACTTGCTCCTCCAGCTTCCTGCAGTAGGCCAGCGACTGGAGCCAGATGTGAGCTGAGCCCAAGCGGACGACCTCGACAGGATCCCAGAAAGGGTCGTCTTCTCGAGCCACAGGGCCGTGATCTCCATCTAGAAAGCACTGGTAAAGTTCCTGCATTAGGAATTTCCTATTGATGAACTTGGCTTTTGACCATATCCACACCTGGAAACACAGAGGTAGGTCACCAGTATTTGATTCATCTGCTGCTCTCACAATTCATCACTCTGATTTTCCCAGCACGCTCCCTTCATTGACTGGGTTTGCGGTACGCATGACCACATCCCACTTTCTCCACACCTAGCTTTGCTGACATCAAGAATATCGTATTAATTCCTGGACCTGTTACTTCCCCATTGCTTGAGCCTAGGAAACAACTTAGAGGAGATGATGAAGGGGTTAGAAAACAGATCCTCTCAGGGGAGAAGGTTTGGGGCTTATGGTGTCAGAATGGTCCTCAAAGATGCCCATGTGCTAATCCCCAGAACCTGTGAATATACTACTTTGCATGGCAAACGGAAATTAAGGTTTGTCATCAACTGACCTTAAAATACGGAGATTAGCCTGGAGTATCCAGGTGGCCCCAATCAAATCACAAGGGTCTTCAATATGGCCGAGAGAGGCAGAAGAGAGGGTCAGAGATAGGATAATGCCTGCGGGGTCAGAGAGAGGTTATGTGGCGGCTTTGAAGATGGAGGGAGGTGGCCTCGAAAAGCTGGAAGGGGCCAGGAAACAGATTCTCTTCCTCAGGCCCAGAAAGCAGTACCGCCCTGTGGACACCCTGCTTTTAGCCCAGTGAGACCCAATTTGGACTTCTCATGTGTAGAACGATAAGGTAGTAAGTTTGGGTCATTTAATGAGCCTGGTCATTCATGAACAGCAGCCATGGAAGATGATGCAGGGGTAGTTAGTCTGGAGAAGAGCTGAGAAGTGGCTCCCCCGCCATGATTGGAGTGCACACGGGCACACATCCACAAGCACAGGAGACACTCCCCGCAGCCTTCCCAGCCCAGCATGGCAGGCATTCTGAGCTCCATTCTGCAGAGACCCAAGCAGGCGTCCTTCCTTGTTCAGGGGTTCACACCCAGTGCACAGCAGATCCGGGACAACAGCCTGCCGCTGTCTTCCTCCTCACTGGGTGAGGACAGGGCCTCTGTCAACACTGGCTCTGGAGAGGAAACAAACCTGAAGCCACAGGACGAGGGATTCCAGAGGGATTCCAGGTAGGTCGTTTTTAGACCATAAATATCAGGTAAAACTAGCAACTCCTTTTCTGGGCAACTTGAAAAGCAAAAGCAAAAATCAACAGACAAGTCATTCTATGTATGATGTCTCTTCATAAAAAGGACATTCTCAGGACTCTGAAAACAGATTCCATCTTTTTCTGTTGGCCTCAAAGTGAAGAACCATAGTGCTCTCCTAGAGGCGGCACCACCATTAAATAAGAATGTGGAGGGCTGGGCACGGTGGCTCACGGCTGTAATCCCAGCACTTTGGGAGGCCAAGGCGGGCGGATCACGAGGTCAGGAGATCAAGACCAGCCTGGCTAACAGTGAAACCCCGTCTCTACCAAAAATACAAAAAATTAGCCGGGAGTGCTGGCGGGCACCTGTAGTCCCAGCTACTTGGGAGGCTGAGGCAGGAGAACGCTTTAACCCAGGAGATGGAGCTTGCAGGGAGCCAAGATCGCGCCACTGCACTCCAGCCTGGGTGACAGAGCAAGACTCCATCTCAAAAAAAAAAAAAAAAAAAAAAAAAATGGGGGCAGCAGGGAACAACAGGAGTTCTAGTCATTGTGGTTTTTCTGTTTGTGTTTTTCTTTTCTTTTTAAGACGTGTGATCTTGCTGTGTCACCCAGGCTGGAGTGCAGTGGCCCAGTCTTAGCTCACTGCAGCCTTGAACTCCTGGGCTCAGGCGGGCCTCCTGCTTCAGCCTCTGAGTAGCTGGACTGCAGGCGTGCGCCACTGCACCGGCTTATTCTGTTTTTTTCTTAAAGACTTTAGGGAACTAAGATCATGGGAATCTAAATAATAAATGAATTCACTGCCTCATTACCTCTGGATATCAGACCACAGGCCTGGTGTCAGTTAAAATTGCATGTCATCCTTGGCCTGAGGAGAAAACAGGTCGGCGAGGCTCCAGGATAGGCTGCGAGCCCATGCTGACTCCCGCCTGCTCCCAGGTGGGCTCTGCAGGCCTGGTCAGAGTTCCCTGGCAGGATGTGCTGCTCACCAGAGCCAACAGCTGTTGGGTGAATACTGCTGAAAGGTAACCGCAAGCTGGCAGCATTTCCAGGTCAAAAACCCTCCCCAACCCTCACACAGCCCTGGTTTGCTCGTGAGCTTGTCTATGATATGTGACTCCCAACAGCTGCACAACACTGCGTCCTCCCTGAGAGCTGCAGCAGCAGTCACCGTCCACACGGTCAGCAGGGAGGATAGGTAAACACGTACAAGATCAACCGCAAAGTAGCATTCGTGTTTCTAGCTGGGACCCACAGCTGTCTCTGCTGCTCTTCTAGTCTTCGGAAGTGCCTGTCTCACACGCACTGCCAACATCTACACACCGTGTCAAAAGGACCCCCAGACCACAGCCTTCCAGAAGCCTCCATCTACACACCATGTCACAGGAGACCCTCAGACCACAGCCTTCCAGAAGCCTCCATCTACACACCATGTCACAAGAGACCCTCAGACCACAGCCTTCCAAAAGCCTCCATCTACACACCGTGTCACAAGCGACCCTCACACTACAGCCTTCCAGAAGCCTCCATCTACACACCGTGTCACAAGAGACCCTCACACTACAGCCTTCCAGAAGCCTCCATCTACACACCGTGTCACAAGGACCCCCAGACCACAGCCTTCCAGAAGCCTCCATCTACACACCATGTCACAAGAGACCCTCAGACCACAGCCTTCCAGAAGCCTCCATCTACACACCGTGTCACAAGAGACCCTCAGACTACAGCCTTCCAGAAGCCTCCATCTACACACCATGTCACAGGAGACCCTCAGACTGCAGCCTTCCAGAAGCCTCCATCTACACACCATGTCACAAGAGACCCCCAGACCACAGCCTTCCAGAAGCCTCCATCTACACACCATGTCACAAGAGACCCCCAGACCACAGCCTTCCAGAAGCCTCCATCTACACACCATGTCACAGGAGACCCTCAGACTACAGCCTTCCAGAAGCCTCCATCTACACACCGTGTCACAAGCGACCCTCACACTACAGCCTTCCAGAAGCCTCCATCTACACACCGTGTCACAAGGACCCCCAGACCACAGCCTTCCAGAAGCCTCCGACTACACACCATGTCACAAGAGACCCTCAGACCACAGCCTTCCAGAAGCCTCCGTCTACACACCCTGTCACGAGACCCCCAGACCACAGCCTTCCAAAAGCCTCCATCTACACACCATGTCACAGGAGACCCTCAGACTGCAGCCTTCCAGAAGCCTCCATCTACACACCGTGTCACAAGAGACCCTCACACTACAGCCTTCCAGAAGCCTCCATCTACACACTGTGTCACAAGAGACCCCCAGACCATAGCCTTCCAGAAGCCTCCATCTACATACCATGTCACAAGAGACCCCCAGACCACAGCCTTCCAGAAGCCTCCATCTACACACCGTGTCACAAGAGACCCTCACACTACAGCCTTCCAGAAGCCTCCATCTACACACCGTGTCACAAGCGACCCTCACACTACAGCCTTCCAGAAGCCTCCATCTACACACCGTGTCACAAGGACCCCCAGACCACAGCCTTCCAGAAGCCTCCATCTACACACCGTGTCACAAGAGACCCTCAGACTACAGCCTTCCAGAAGCCTCCATCTACACACCGTGTCACAAGGACCCCCAGACCACAGCCTTCCAGAAGCCTCCATCTACACACCATGTCACAGGAGACCCTCACACTACAGCCTTCCAGAAGCCTCCATCTACACACCGTGTCACAAGGACCCCCAGACCACAGCCTTCCAGAAGCCTCCAACTACACACCATGTCACAAGAGACCCGCAGACCACAGCCTTCCAGAAGCCTCCGTCTACACACCCTGTCACGAGACCCCCAGACCACAGCCTTCCAGAAGCCTCCAACTACACACCATGTCACAAGAGACCCTCAGACCACAGCCTTCCAGAAGCCTCCATCTACACACCGTGTCACAAGGACCCCCAGACCACAGCCTTCCAGAAGCCTCCATCCACACACCGTGTCACAAGAGACCCTCACACTATAGCCTTCCAGAAGCCTCCATCTACATACCGTGTCACAAGGACCCCCAGACCACAGCCTTCCAGAAGCCTCCTGAGGAAAGCAGGGCTTCATCTGAAGACAGGTCACTGGCACTAAGCTTGCTTGTTTTTTTGAGATAGGGTCTCCGTCTGTTGCCCAGGCTGGAGAATAGTGGCGTGATCACGGCTCACTGTAGCCTCGACCTCCTCAGGCTCAGGTGATTCTCCTACCTCAGCCTCCCCAGTAGCGGGGACTACAGGTGCTCACCACCATACTCAGCTAATTTTGTATTTTTTGTAGAGATGGGGTTTCACCATGTTGCCCAAGCTGGTCTCGAACTCCTGAGCTCAAGCCATCCACCCACCTCGGCCTCCCCAAATCCTGGGATTACAGATGCGAACTACCGTGCTGGGCCTAATCTTACTTGTTTTAATGTAAAAATGGATAGTCTTGAGGAAGACAGATTGGTAAGATTCATATCTTCATGAGAAAAAAAAAATAGAAAAAAAAAACAAACTGTACGACCCCCTTAAAAGAGAACCTGGTATGTTTTAGCAGAAGCAGTCCTATCAGACAGCTGCCTGTCCCAGTGACAGGATGCTGGGCTGAAGGAAAATGAGGGCATGAATCCAGGCCCTCAGCCCTCCCATACAATTCTCCCAATGATCAGTGTGAGAACACCGTCTCCTGTTCTGCTTCTGGTAATGACAGGCAGGTGCTCATGAGTGCCTTCGTGTGCACTCAATAACCCTTCTGTTAGCAACAGTTTAAAAGGCTATTTTTCAAACTACCTTAGACTATAATACAAAATAGAATAGCATGGAAAATGGTTTTTTAGAATTACAAATTTTCTTAAAACAAGGTCTGACAAGACAGGAAACTGCCAAGCCAAATTCTAGGGGAAAGCCTGGCCCGAAAGAGGCACGTGGAATATCGGGGCACCGGAGCCACTTTGCCCCAGTGGCCTTTGCTGGAAAAAACAGAAAAATGCAAAGTACAGACACACTGAGGGGTCCCCTCCAAGGCCTCACGGAACATGGCAGAGAAGTCCTGGCTGACTCCCCAGGGTGAGGGTCTCACGGGAGACCCTGTCTGCATCACACAGACCTGCAGGAAAGGGGCTGGTCTCTGAGGAGCTGGGTTCCAGGAGGATCCTTGCTTGGTTTCCTCCCTGGGGCATCATCTTGGCAGCCCCAGCACCTGGAGGGCGAAACCCCGTGGACGGGGTGGCGGGTGCAGTGCACAGGTGCTGACCACATGGGACGCACACACATGCTTATAGTCTTAGCTCATTGCACAATTGTTAAAAGCTTTACAAAAATCGGTCTCGGCCCAGAACATTTTGGCAATTTTCGGGCGATGAGCAGATGAGCAGAAAAGTGAAACTCAGAGAAGCTTCAATTGCTGAGCAGGGAGGGAGCAGCCCGGGGTGGGGGCCGGAGGCGCAGTCTCGAAAGGCAACGGGTGAGTGTGCTGGAGCCGGAAGCCTGAGGGCTGCTCCTCCAGGGGCCTGATATGCACAAGGGGTGCTGCAACATGGGCCTGCATTTCTGTTTCCTCCTTTGGAGGCAGAGGGAGAGGAAACAGGGTCTTAAGTTTCTAAAATGGAACTTCCTGATAGTAAGGTCCAGCCAGTGGAGTTGGTGAAACAGCCTTTTCTGGAGTCCCTAGGAGGATGGCTTTTCTCATTGCTGCAGAAAGGCAGTCTGTGTTCTCACGGGCACATGTACACACAAACACACACTTGCACACACACACACGCACATACGTGCATGGACAGACACCACTACCACTTGCATAAACTCCCAGGCTCCCTTCTGGTACAAAAGCCTTTGAGTCATACTCAGCATGAACAGATGCTCAGTGCAGGCTAGCTTAGGAACGCTCCCAGGAGCTGGTGCTGTGAGGGAGGGTCCAGGACAGGGAATGGCTGGTGCTGGGAGGGAGGACCCAGGACAGGGAACAAGAGAGTGGATCCCCCTGTTCCCCAGAGCTCCAGCTCATACTTGGAATACGTTTTGCCCTTGACTGGGTCTCCGGAGGCTGCAGCTGGTAAAGATAATCTGCGTCCCCATGGATCCTCACCCCCTGAGTCCCGTCCCCGTGGATCCTCACCCCCTGGGTCCCATCCCCGTGGATCCTCACCCCCTGGGTCCCGTCCCCGTGGATCCTCACCCCCTGGGTCCCGTCCCCGTGGATCCTCACCCCCTGGGTCCCGTCCCCGTGGATCCTCACCCCCTGGGTCCCGTCCCCGTGGATCCTCACCCCCTGGGTCCCGTCCCCGTGGATCCTCACCCCCTGGGTCCCGTCCCCGTGGATCCTCACCCCCTGGGTCCCGTCCCCGTGGATCCTCACCCCCTGGGTCCCGTCCCCGTGGATCCTCACCCCCTGGGTCCCGTCCCCGTGGATCCTCACCCCCTGGGTCCCGTCCCCGTGGATCCTCACCCCCTGGGTCCCGTCCCCGTGGATCCTCACCCCCTGGGTCCCGTCCCCGTGGATCCTCACCCCCTGGGTCCCGTCCCCGTGGATCCTCACCCCCTGGGTCCCGTCCCCGTGGATCCTCACCCCCTGGGTCCCGTCCCCGTGGATCCTCACCCCCTGGGTCCCGTCCCCGTGGATCCTCACCCCCTGGGTCCCGTCCCCGTGGATCCTCACCCCCTGGGTCCCGTCCCCGTGGATCCTCACCCCCTGGGTCCCGTCCCCGTGGATCCTCACCCCCTGGGTCCCGTCCCCGTGGATCCTCACCTCCTGGGTCCCGTCCCCGTGGATCCTCACCTCCTGGGTCCCGTCCCCGTGGATCCTCACCTCCTGGGTCCCGTCCCCGTGGGGCCTCACCTCCTGGGTCCCGTCCCCGTGGATCCTCACCTCCTGGGTCCCGTCCCCGTGGGGCCTCACCTCCTGAGTCCCGTCCCCGTGGATCCTCACCTCCTGAGTCCCATCCCTGTGGGGCCTCACCTCGTGAGACCCGTGGTGGGTCACCTTCACCAAGACCTCCTTCTGTAGGTCGTAGCCCCTGGAATCTGACGATGCCAAATTTTTCACCTTCAATTCCATGTTAAGTCCCTGGTAAAAGAAACACTTCTCACTAAATAATCGTACATTCGGCTGGGCACAGTCCCTCATGCCTGTAATCCCAGCACTTTGGGAGGCTGAGGCGAGTGGATCGCTTGAGCCCAGGAGTTCAAGACCAGCCTGGGCAACATAGCAAAACCCCATCTCTACTAAAAATACAAAAATTAGCCAGGCATGGAAGTGCACACCTGTAATCCCAGCTACTTGGGAGGCAGAGGTGGGAGGATCACTTGAACCCGGGAAGTGGAGGTTGCAGTAAACCGTGATTGCACCACTGCACTCCAGCCTGGGCGGCAGATTGAGACCCTGTCAAAAAGAAAAAAAAAAATCCTACATTCACAGCTCATACCACCTTTGCAATTTATTTTTCATTCTTCCACCCTCGGGCTTCCTAAATGATGAATGAATAAGACTTTCTCTAAGATGTCCCACTCTTGCCCCTTGGATTTCCCACTAAGAGGAAAGACAGAGCACCAGATTTTCTCCATTGTATCCTGGAACTAACACTTGGAGTCCCTACCAAATTGATTAAATCTCTTACAAGGTTCCGGCCGATGGGAGCTCACGTCTCCAGGGAGCTGTCCCCAGCCCAGGTGGTCTGTGTGGCACAGCAGCCATCAGGGTGCCTAGACCCGGAGAGGCCCCAGGACCATCTGGGAGGGCCTGCTCATGGCCAGCAAGAGTTGGTCTGGGATCCCGGTGGCCCTGGTAGGCTGTTGGTGAAAGGAATGGTACTCGGGCCTGGGCTGGGCAGTCTGGCTTCTGTCGCTAGTTCCCTGAGAGTCCCTGGGAACGCACCCCTGCCCCACAAGGCCTTGAGGTCCTTTCTGCACCTGGCACACCAGCTCCTGGCTCCAGCTAACTTACCTTCTTCAGCTCTTCACTCATTTGATTTGCTTCTGAACCAGCGGCATCAGTTTGATGTAGTCCTGGAACGCAGCCAGGACACTGGGGCCTGCCTTGCCGTCTCCATCGTCGGCAGCACCTGGCAACAATCACAGTGGAGGCGAAAGTCAGTCACTTGTTCCGCCATGAAGAATTTTTTTTTTTTTTGAAATAGAGTTTCACTCTCGTTGCCCAGGCTGGAGTGCAGTGGCGCCATCTCGGCTCACTGCAACCTCTGCCTCCCGAGTTGAAGCAATTCTCCTGCCTCAGCCTCCCGAGTAGCTGGGATTACAGGTGCGCACCACCACACCCGGCTAATTTTTGTATTTTTAGTAGAGATGGGGTTTCACTATGTTGGCCAGGCTGGTCTCGAACTCCTGACCTCAGATGATCTGCCCACCTCGGCCTCCAAAAGTGCTGGAATTACAGGCGTACAGGCATGAGCCACCATGCCAAGCCCTTTTTCTTTTTCTTTTTTTTAGACAGCTGTCTTGCTCTGTCGTCCAGGCTAGCGTTCAGTGGCATGATCTCTGCTCATTGCAGCCTCCACCTCCCAGACTCAAGCAATCCTCCCATCTCAGCCTGCTGAGTACCTGGGACTACAGGTGCAAGCCATCATGCCTGGCTAATTTTTAAAATATTTTGTAGAGATGAGGTCTCACTTTGTTTCCCAGGCTGGTCTTGAACTCCCAGGTTCAAGCGATCCTCCTGCCTTGGCCTCTCAAAGTGCTAGGATTACAGGCATGAGACACCACACCCAGCCGCCATGAATAAATGTGTATGCTTACTTGTTCATTCGTTCAGCTGTTCATCAAATATCTACATTTTAAAATTACAAGCATGTAATTTAAAAACAAACAAGGGAAAATGACACTGCCTGGCTTCTCCTTACGTGGTTGCTTATCTCGACCCATGAATCCTGGCCGCAGGCAGGAGGTCCTCTGCCCCCAGTTCCCATTCTTGGTCTCAGGGTCCTTGACCCAAGGTGGCTCCAGACTGGAGGAGGGTGGGGCGAGGTGAAACATGGCTGGCTAGACGGAAGGCCTGGAGGTATCCTCAAGCTGCTGCTGGCACAGCAAGCGACCTGTGCTTCTCTTATACTTGGGGTGGCTTGAAGGAGGGACTCGTGGAGATTATGGGAGGATCAATCTCCCTCCCAAACCCAGGCTGGTACTGCCTCTAATCAGGAAATCTCAACTCTTAGAGACCCCTGGCCTGTGGGTGCACACAGTGCCCTTGGCCCTGAGGTCTGACCCCAAACTGCTCACACAGCTGCTGCCTTGTTGGGGACCCAAGTCTTCCCTAGGGTCTGAGCCAGGGTCTGGGGCTGGTTCAGCTTCATGGCGCCACCAGGGCCACAAGGGCAGTGGCACGGTCAACCTCTGAGGACAGGTCAATGAACAGATGGCTTTTCCGGGCCTGGTATGACAGAGTCTTACTGGTTTGTTGTTTTGTTTTGTTTTGTTTTGAAATGGAGTCTCGCTCTGTCACCCAGGCTGGAGTGCTGTGGCACGATCTCAGCTCACTGCAACCTCCTCTTCCCAGGTTCAGTCAATTCTCCTGCCTCAGCCTCCCGAGTAGCTGGGACTACAGGTGTGTGCCATCACATCCGGCTAATTTTTTGTATTTTTAGTAGAGATGGGGTTTCACTGTGTTAGCCAGGATGGTCTCGAACTCCTGACCTCGTGATCTGCCCGCCTCGGCCTTCCAAAGGGCTGGGATTACAGGCATGAGCCACCGCGCCCGGCCTGGTTCATTTTTAAAAGTCGAGAACTTCAGCAGAAGAAGAGCAAGGAGGTGGATTTCAAATCGATTTATTTTGCTGAAATTCTGAGAGAAACACTGTGGTGTGGGGACAGGGAGGAACTCTTTTGCACACACACAGGTGGATCTGCCCACTTTCCACCAGCGGTTTCATTACTGCGAGTTCAGGCAGAGTCCCGGTGCTGAGCAAAGCGTGGGGCCCCTCCGGGAAGCCCGCACGTCACTGAGATCGCAGCGGGCTCCGGCCTCGCCTGGATTCTGGGGGAGCCGCCCGGAGCGCGGTGAATCGGGGCCGGGGAGAGGGGCGGGGAAGGCGTGCGAAAGCCCCAACAGAGACCGGCAGCGGCGGGCGGCCAGCGTGGGTTACTGCTGGGGGCTGCGTTCAGGGGAGAAGGGGAGATTCTGTCTCAGAAGCCTCGGGCTGCACGTTTTTGTGGGCCGCGCATTTGTAGCCCAGAGCAGGCCCCAGCCGGCCCCTCTGGAGTTGGGCCACTGCTTCTGCAGGCCCAGCAGGCCCCTGGGGGTGGCCGGAGGCCACTAACTGGCTTCTCCAGCTCAGCATTCTTCTCTCATTTGCTGTGTACCCCACTCTCTTCTCTACCCCTTTGAACCATCTTTACCCTCATTCCTCAGGGAACGTTTAACGAGTTGAATGTTTACCATGTAGTCACTCTATATGGAAATCATAATTCAATTTTGTAAACATCAGACTTTGACAAAACAAATGATGATTTTCTTAAGGAAAGCAGAGAGACAGAGTGTGAAATCGCTGCTCTCAGATCAGCACACGGGAGAGGCCAGCAGTCAGGAGGGGGCTCACCGAGTTTGTCTGCACTCGCTCCCTCCGCAGCCGCCCTCTCCAGCTGGAAGAAGTCGTAATCGAACCTGCTCAGGTCCTCACTGCCCCACTCCGAAGGAAACCCCACGTACAGGTAGGTGCTGTTGGATCCCAAAATCAGGCGGTCCTGGGGAGGAGACGGTGGGCTCAGGAGGGGTTCGAGGCCAAGGAGGGTGAGGTGAACCTCCCCAGTGAGAAGGATCTGAGCATTGTCCTCCCCGCAGGAATCCCCCAGACAGGGAGAGACGCAGACAGGAGGGAGGTGGCCTCTGGCTCCTGCGTTCACCTTCATCGCACACATTGAGGGCGTGACTCCCTTGGCCCTGGGGGTCTGTGGGGACCACCCAGAGCCAGGCCCTCCCTCCACACTTTCCAGGTGGGTCTGGGTGAGTGCAGCCATGGCTGCAGGGGACACCAGGGCCTAACTTACACTACAGGCTACAGACGGCCTTTTCCGAGGCGTGATGCCCAAGCTAAGCCCTCCTGGGCGGTAAGTCTTGGTGAGGCAGAGACAGCTGCTGAACAACCAAAAGAAGGGCAGTGTGGCCAGGGACAGGAGGCCGAGGGAGGTCACTGAGGGGGCTTTCCAAATGGGGAGTGGCCAATCCCCATCTGCCTGTCCTGTCTGAAAGGCTGTGGCCACCAGGGAGGGGAGAGGGCTGCTGGGAAGCTGGCAGGGGCCCCAGGGTTGGCAGATTGGGGAGGAAGAGGCAACGATGTTTGCAAGATGCTGTTCAACCCCTCTCAGTGACAGGCTCTTAGAAAAATCTAAAATGGCACAAAATGTTAGAGCTGGAAGGGACCTTGGAGAACACCTAGTTCAGCCCTCCTTGTTTTCCAGGTGAGGTCAGAGGAGTGAAGTGACTTGCCCAAGACCACACAGCGAGTCAGGAGCAGGCCTGTCCCTCCAGCAGTGGTGCCATGTTGTCCCCAAGCCATGGTGGCAGAGGAGCTGGTGTGAATGCCCCATCCTGCCACGTCTGTGATGTGGGCACCTCACATGACTGTCCCCTCCCAGCTTTTGGGGGGGACCTAGGACATTCTGTGAGCCTGCAGGAAAGTTTACCAAATGCTGCAGCTTTGTCCTGGTGGTGATGGGCACCCCATTAATGGCAACCTTGCATTTGCTGTGTGGAGTGACCATCACTTTACCGTCGGCATTTGTGAAGGAAGCGTGTTTATCTGAAATTCTAAGAAGACGAGAGTCAGTCTAAGACACCCAGCAAACGGCGGTTTCCGTGAGCAGGTACGCTGACCTTTCTCATGTGCACGGGAGGGAAGGTCTACAGCTGCGGAGGATGGCAGGTGGCATCTCGGGGCCTCCTGTGTGCTGTGGCCCATGATGCATGGGGACAGCAGCGGGCGCAGAAGGACCCTGCCCTTGGGGAGCACGGGGAGCTGGGAGACAGCAGGCAAGGGCTTCATAACAGAAGGAACACCAGCTGAGGGCCTAGCGCTGCAGGGAGCCGGCCAAGGCCACACTGGAGTCCTCCCGCTCCCAGGCCAGCGGGATGGGGTGGTGGGAAAATGGCAGCAAGCAAGCTTCAGAAGAGACACTCAGGAGGCGACTCTTAACGAGCCTCACCTACTCCGGGTACGTTTTGATCTGTTTCTGCGCCCTCGCCGTATAAATTCAGACCTTATAGGATTTGGGGCTGGACATCAGGGGTGTCAGGTTGGTGTCCCCCCTCCCCGCCCTGCTCCCCTGCACCGGATGTCATCTGTGTGTCCTGAATGACTGGCTCCCTGCCTTAGCATGTTCCATGTTCCTGCACTCCTTGGCCATCATGGAATGTTCTGGATGTGGAGACCCGTGTGCATCCAAACCCTTTTTTGCATGGGGCCCAGGGATCCTGTGGGAAAGGTTGCGGCCTCATCACTGGAGTTCAGACATTTACGCACCTGTGTGTTGGACTAAGGACGTGTTCTGGAAAGGGACTTGAGGGGGATCCCCAGGAAGATGTCCCAAGAAGGAGGCTGGCAGTGCAGGACGAGGCGGGGCCAGCCAGCCCCTGGGTCAGCACCCCTCCAGCCACGACGGCCCGTGGGCTTTCGTACGGGGACGGGGGTGATCTGTCTGAAGGACGCAGGTGATGGTGCTTCCCAGCTGGAGACACTCCAGCAGCAGCCTCCCAGGCAGGGCAGCCACAGAGCTGGGGACAGCTCTTGACTGGGTGAGGCCCGGCATGGGGTTTCCCAGGGCTCCTGCAGGAGCCTCCTGAGGGAGCCCCAGGGGTCACTCCACAGTCTGGGCTTTCTGTAGTCCGGTGGGTCAGGGCTCCAAGCACTAGGAGAGATCCAGGGATGCGCTTATGTTTGGGCCACCCCCGGTGGGCTTGTTCGTTCAGCCCCCTTCGTTTCCTGGCCTGCTCTACTTACATCTGTTTGTGAAGAATTATTACACAGAATCTAGAAACCAGCTTTCCCTTTTCTCCCAGGGTTGGAGCCCAGGAAGCAAACCAGCACTGCACCCTAGATTTCAGCCAGAGGACGAAAGCCCTGCCCTCAGCTTTCTCAGACCAGCCCTGGAGTAGGTGGCCCGGGGAGACCTGGGCAGTGTCCCTGCTTGTCCTGCAGACTGTGTGGCTCTGCAGACCTCTAGATGGAGGAGGCACAATTCTCTAATGCTGGACGAGGACACTGATCATGGAAACTCACCCCAAACCTTGAATCGTGATAGCATTTGAGGCAGCCCGACCAGCGTCACATGAACCTGAAAAGAATCAAGATATAATTTATTTTGAAAATAAATCAGACACTTTCAGAATTTGAGCGTAAGAAGTTAACATGTCTGATGCGTTGGAAGTGACGTTTTCTCTACAGTGGGATGGTACTGAAGGGATTTTTCCAATTGGGATTTTCAGTCATAATGGTACTTAGACATACTTTTCTTTCTGCCTTGTGTGTGGGGGGAAGAGCGGGGATGTTCCTAACTTTTAAAAAGTTCCACCTTCTTCATGAGCATTCTGGAGGAAGACACCGTTAGGTCTGGGCCTTAGGAGACCCGCTGAATACTGGCCACAGCAGAGGTTCTGGTGTTTGAAGCTCCGTTTCTGTGTAGTGACTGACCCCAAGGAGTGCAGACATGTCACCCCCCACATCCCCACATCCCCACATCCCACGGCCATCTCGCACGGAGCCCTCGCGGCCGCCCTAGGGGTGCACGGAGCCCTCGCGGCCGTCCTGGGGGTGCACGGAGCCCTCGCGGCCGTCCTGGGGGTGCACGGAGCCCTCGCGGCCGTCCTGGGGGTGCACGGAGCCCTCGCGGCCGTCCTGGGGGTGCACAGCCGGGGAGGGGAAGCCAGGGGCTCCTGCGGTTCTGGGCGCTGTGTTCCAACCTGTTCAGCACTCATTTAGGTCAGGAAGACAATTCAACGGCTGATGCCCTCCTCAGAAACCGCTAAACAAAAATGTAACAAGAACGATGCCAGGATAATAGATGAATAAAACGTGCTGTATACATCCGAGGGAATGGTTTTCAGCCTTCAAGAGGAAGGAAATTCTCACACATGCTACATGGATGCACCTTGAGGACATTCTGCTGAGGGCATAAGCCAGTGAGAGATGGATGAAAAGGTCCTTATCTGAGGTCCCCCCATCGTCAAATCCACAGAGACAGAAGGTGGGACAGTGGCTGCCGGGCTGGATGGGGAGGGGTTATCTGAGGTCCCCCCATCCTCAAACACACAGAGACAGAAGGTGGGACACTGGCTCCCAGGGCTGGAGGGGGAGGGGTTATCTGAGGTCCCCCCATCGTCAAATCCACAGAGACAGAAGGTGGGACAGTGGCTCCCAGGGCTGGATGGGGAGGGGTTATCTGAGGTCCCCCCATCCTCAAACACACAGAGACAGAAGGTGGGACACTGGCTCCCAGGGCTGGAGGGGGAGGGGTTATCTGAGGTCCCCCCATCGTCAAATCCACAGAGACAGAAGGTGGGACAATGGCTCCCAGGGCTGGAGGGGGAGGGGCAGCTCCCGTTTCATGGGTACAGAGTTTCCGTCTGGGAAGATGAAAATGTACTGCAGATGGATGGTGGTGATGGTCACACAATATGAATGTACTTAATGCCACTGAGCTGTACTCTTAAAATGGTTCAAATGAACTTTATGTATATTTTACCAAAATGAAAAATATTTAAAAAACAAGAAAGAAAAGAAACATGCCTGTGGGGCAAGAAGCATGGGAAGGGCGGGGACAGGGGGGAGGGTAGGGGAGGGCGGGGTGGAGAGAAGGCAGTGCAGGGGCAGGGGGAGCACAGGGGGAGGGCAGGGTGGGGAGAAGGCAGGGCGGGGGCAGGGAAAGGGAAGGGGGAGGGGAAGGACACGGAAAGGGAAGGGGCAGGGGAAGGGCAGGGAGGGGAGAGCAGGGGCAGGGGAAGGGCAGGGAGGGGAGAGCAGGGGCAGGGGGAGGGCAGGGTTGGGGCAGGGGAAGGCAGGAGGAGGGTGGGGTGGGGAGAAGGCAGGGCGGGGGCAGGGGGCCGGCTGAGTACCAGCTTGAATGAAGTACTTGAGCACCCTGGTGAGCTGAGGGTCCTCGTTGACGTTAAGAAGGTGAGGGAAGGTCATCATCTGCCGCTCCTGCAGGAGAAGTGGAGAGGGTGGGTGTCACCAGTCCGCACCAGCCCACTGGGGAGAGCAACACTTCTTTCCCGTCTCTGTGCACCTTGTCAACCCTCCTGGGGAGGGAGGAAAGCTGAGAGGGGCTGGGGCATTGCTGATGGTGGGGTGGAGTCTCAGGCAGGCCAGCCGTCAGGAGTCTGAGTACATCTGGACTGGACAGTTCCAAGGAGCTGTCTCCCGGCTGCCCTCCCCAGCTGTCTGCATGCCCCGCTCTGGTCCCCTGCCTGGGCAGCCCCTCCCCATGTCTCCATGCAGCCTCTCATTCTCCCGAAGTGCTGCTGGCTGGCTGAGAATCAGATGTTGATGGCAAAAAGTGGGGTATGGCACGAACCCTCGCCTGGCAACCTGAACATGTCATTCGTCCACACAAGGACTGTTGTGGCGTAGGGATTTGACAGTAAACAGAACGGGGATGATTATGCAGCCACGAGGAAGACTTTTACAGCTTGAAATCCTCTCTGACAAAGAGTAAAGAAGGCAAAAACCCTTCCAATTTTTACTGTATATGCAGAACCCAAAATCACGTATTCCTCCATGTGACCCTACTTGACCCTTGAAGCTGAGAGTCCCAGCCACCACTTACACAGAACGTGACTCAGTACAGCCCTAACTGTCTGGTTTCCTGATGCCACAGACCCCACCCTGCTCCACCCCCCAGGCCCTGAGGCCGTAGTTAGGCAGTATGAGGTTCCGGAATCCCCAGCTCCAGTCCCCTCGTACTCCAGGTCTGATCCTCGACTTTGGGATTTTCCCAGGGCCTCGTGGCCATGGGGAGTGGGGTGGGGTGGAAGCCGGGGTGGCCAGGGGAGGCCGAAATTCACATCACAGCCCATTTAGGGTGTGATATCATGAGCGAATGCCAGGATAGACACCCGGCCTCACGCCCTGCCAGGCCCCGAGTCCTCCCCGTTTCCCTTGCTGGCATGCCCTGATGTTCTCTCCCTAGCTCTGCCAGTAGCATCATTACCAGTCACACGTTACACATTCACCAAAAAAGCCTCGCCACAGTCGGGCCTGGCCAGCCGGACTGCAGCCTGTGCCTGGCCCCCTGCCCTGGGCTCAGCCTCCGCAGGTGGCGGAAGTGAAGCTCACCTGGGCCTTCTCCAGCAGGTGTGCCCAGGTCACCTGATCAGGAGTCCCCAGCTGCTGCTCTGCCTGGAGACAGGCCGACGGCTCTGGAAGGAGGGAGGCATTTTAAGCAGCGGGTCTGTGGTGCCAGGGGGAGGCACGGGATAGCTAGTGTGTCTCCGGCCCTGTTCTCAAAGCCCAGGATCCCAGCAGCAGCAGGAATGCAGCATACTTATGCGTGAAGACGAGATCTTTCGGTAAGTCCTACAAAGAGGACTTTTAATTCCCCTCCTAATTCGTAAGACGTTAATGCAAGAAGGTCCTTTAAGGGGGAGGCATGAGTTCAGTGTTCTGTCTCTTATTTTTGTACTTGCTCAGGCTTGTGAGGGCGTTTCATGTGATTCCTTGCTACAGGGAATTGCCATGGGGTCGGGGGATTCGGGAAGAACCATAGGCTTACACTGTTTTCCACACAGTCCGTGTCTGTGCTTGAGAGCAGTGGGGGTTACGTGCTACGCATAGGTCCACATCTGGCATGTCCAGTTTTTGATGGTACAGAGATTTGTGACAGGCAGAGCCAGGCCCAGGCCAGCCACACACACGTGTGCACCGATTCTGATTTAGGGAGCGCTTTGTTGAGGCTGAAGCCTCAGCGAGTCGGGTCGTGTGCCTGGGAATGGGCCAGGTGGGGCTCGGGGCTGGCCCACCCTCTGTCTGAGCCTTTGGGTAGCCTGGCATGATGGGTAGGGCACGGGGCGCAGGAGGTTCTGCCACTACCCGAGGGTCCCCAGGAGGGAGGGAGCCCGTTCGATATTGCTGCTTTGATACCGGATGTTCATGCCAATTTCACCTCAGTAGTTTTGTTTTACCTTTTTTTCCATCTCATTTTAAATCATTAATGAGCATAAAACGATATATATCTTTATGCTGCCAAACTGCAGTCGAAGGTCTGTACCTATCACAGGGGTTCTCGATAATTGCGCACGTTGGAATCACCTGGGGCCCTTTAGCGCTGATGGCTGCCCGGGATTCTGGTTTGTGAGTTTGGGCGGAGCCCTGTCACCAGGTGGCTGGGATGCACAGCCAGGGTGGAGCTCTGTCTTGGAGGAGGTGGCCAATCCTCCATGGGCTTCCAGCGTCATCTCTCCGCAGGAAGCCCTCAGCGGGCAGATACCAGGTGGCCACTGTCCAAATCCGGTAAGGAAAAACATGCTGGGAGAAACAATGTTCTCAAAATAAAAATGAGGCTGGTCGCGGTGGCTCACGCCTGTAACCCCAGCACTTCGCGAAGCCGAGGCAGGAGGATTACTTGAGCCCAGGAGATTTGAGGCTGTCGTAAGTGGTGATCACACCTCTGCACTCGAGCCCGGGTGACAGAGCGGACCCTGTCTCAAATACTAAATAAATAAAATGTCAATAAAAATGAGAGTAAGGGCCGGGCGCGGTGGCTCAGGCCTGTAATCCCAGCACTTTGGGAGGCCGAGGCGGGTGGATCACGAGGTCAGAAGATCGAGACCATCCTGGCTAACACGGTGAAACCCTGTCTCTACTAAAAATACAAAAAATTAGCCAGGTGTGGTGGCGGGCGCCTGTAATCCCAGCTACTCGGGAGGCTGAGGCAGGAGAATGGCGTGAACCTGGGAGGTGGAGGTTGCAGTGAGCCAAGACTGTGCCACTACACTCCAGCCTGGGCGACAGAGCGAGACTCTGTCTCAAAAAAAGAAAAAAAAAATGAGAGTAAGATGACCATCTTAAAATGCAGGGCTATTGTTCCTCACAACTGCAAGTGAGTCTATGTTTATCTCAAAGTTTTTTTTTAAAAGGATGGAACCACAATATCCTGGACAAAGCCCCAGTGCTCCCCACTGTGCCCCAGCCACCCCTCAGATTCAAATCCAGGTGCTCTCTCCACCCCCGGCCCCAGGCTTCGGCCAGGTCAGACCCCCCCGTTGCTCAGGGCATCGGCCCCTGACTCGGTTTACCTGACATTATGGAGTTTCTGCATCAGGGCAGCAGCTTGCTGTTCTCCGCCCTTGACTTTCTCATCAGTGTCCAGGTGTTGACCACTGCTTTGTTCCGGATCTTTTAAGCCCTTTCATGTGCAAAGATGGACACACTCTTAGGCTTGGAGCCCCTTGCTGGAGCAGCAGCACCCCCAGGGCACACTCAGGTCTCCCCCCACCCCCCTCCCCCCCAGATGACTTGAGATTCCGCACCAGGTCTGGTTCCATTCAACCATTAAGACCAAAGTGACTTGAATCACCTGCACAGTTCAAATAAACACGTGCAGCTCAGCCAGGCCGGACCTCAGCCCCTGACGTGTCCTGGGACCTGAACACAGTCAGCCAATTGGGCTGACTTGGTTAACCTAAGAACCTGCCCAATCCCTGTGGCTGCTGAAATTAACTCCTGGCCTGGAGGCTGTCCGGAGGCTCAGCTCTGCGCCTGCGCCGGGCTAGGAGGAGCCTCAGAGGTGTTCTAGGTCACTCCTTCCGATGTCGTCAGAGAAAACAGATGCCCCCAAATATTGCATGGGATATACAGTAAAACATGCCTTGTTCTCTGAAATTTCAATGTAACCAAGCACCTTGTATTTTTATTTGCTAAATCTGGTAACTGTACCCCTTTCGTTTTACACAGGGGAGATGGAATCAGAGTTTACAAGTCCCACGGGCCGTGGGCACCATTTTCTCTTTCCTCTGTATCACATGGTCTCTTGTGTAAAAACTGGGAGCAACAGATTTGCATCTGATAAGCAGGGAGAAAACAAACGTTCTGGATACTGCTTAAGGCAAAATTCGATCTAAAGCTCTGAGCTTGGGCAGGGCATGGTGGCTCACACCTGTAATCCTGGTACTTTGGGAGGCCGAGGAGGGAGGATCACTTGAGTCTGGGAGGTTGAGGATGCCATGAGCCATGATTGTGCCACTGTACCCCAAGCTGGGTGACAGGGTGACACCCTATCTCAGAAAATAAACATAAAACCTGAGCTTGTGTCAGATGCTGGAAGAAAATGCCTCATGGTGTGCCACAATACCGAGGCTGTGCAGTGAGGAATGAGAAGGAAGACATTTGTCACCAACATGCAAGTGTGGCTGTGCTGAGAAGAGGGCCAGAGAAAAGACCAGAACGGGAGGCAGCTCCTGGGTGGCACAGTCGTAACCACAGTTCCCAAGCCTCACTCACACACCAGGCAGAACTCTGCTAGGCACAGTTCACACATGACCTCCTGCGGTCCTCTCCCCAGCGCTGTGAGTGAGGAATGCTGGCTCAGTGTAACAGGTGATAGGGGAGAGGTTCTATTTCTTGCCCGTGGTCACAGCTGCTAGGGCCAGACTCTGTCTGACCTCTAAGCCCATAGACTTGGTGAATGACATATCAGGGCTGGCAAGTAAGTTTCACCTCACATGCCAACTCCAGCTGTCCAGAACCAGGCCTGACAGTCCCAGTCTCCTGCCCGGACTCGGTGGGGAGCTGGGCTGGTGGATTCCCAAGGCCGGCCTTCACCTAAGGAGGGGTAGGCAGCATGTGGGGACGGTCCTACCATGGCCACAGACTCTCCTCTCCCCACACCTCCCTTTCTTAGAAGGTTCAGGAGAGCAGACTTGGAATGAGCTGCAGAGGCCGAGAAGCAGGAACTCGGCTTGGTGACAGCCTCCCGTAGTGCTGACCAAGTGGACCTGTCTCCCAGCCAGGTGGGTGGGAAGGAACCTGGCAGTGACAGCCCCTCCCTCCCTGGTGACTCCTGCGGCCATTAGGCCACCTCCACAGACTGCAGTGTGCAGAGTGGACCCTGGGAAGTGCGGTAACTCACAGTGTGGAGAGCTGGTCTGTGCAGGGGCTGCAGGGCTGCCCAGCGAGTGGCTCTGACCGAGGAGCTGTCGCTTACAGAGCTCATCTTCATTTGTCATTAGCACAAAAATCCCCTTGCCTGGCACCATGCCCTGTGTGACAAAAGGAGAAAGCTGTGAATAGCCGTGCTATTCGGCAGGAAAATACAGGGACAGATCAAACCAATCACATCAGGACCAGCATCCGTGCCGCCCCCATCCCTGAGCCCCCAGTTCTGCTCCCATCCAGGACCCAGTGACACAGCCCTGCCCTGAGGCTCCGGGTCTCCATTCTTTCCCTCGTGTTTTAGTTCCTTTCATTCCTCTCTCTCAGGTCGTTTTGTTTTCCTCCTGGACCCCCTTCCCAATGGCAACCCCTGCAGTCTAAGAGCACTGACAGACTTTGCTAGATTTAGAACGTAGAATCACCATGGATGATAAATATTCACAGACGTACCTTTCCGCATATCTTAATGTTGATAGAGTTTCCTCATAGCAGATGTCAGCTGGACTTACGGCTGCGATCTGTGAAAACAGCCCTTTCAGACTTTATTACTTATAGAGGAGTTTATTGTTATTAAAGCAGCTCGTATTCACAGGGCAGTTTGGCATCTTGTAATTTATGATATTGTTCCAAATTTACAGTTTAGAAATGGTGGCTTAGAGGAATGCCTGAGGCCACTTGCTGAACTAGGGCTCGAACCCACCCCTGCCTAACTCATACCTGTGCTGCCAGCTGTGAGACTGACCGCCCTCGGGACTGAGTCCTCCGTGGACTCCCTCAGGGGCCTGAGTGACGGTTGAATGTTAGTCTCACAGAGACCTTGCTCGTTTTGTGACAGCCACTTGTATGGTTTCAAGTCTGGCTGTTGACTTTATTTATACTTATATTTTTTTGAGACAGGGTCTCACTCTGTCACCCTGGCTGGAGTGTGGTGGAGCAATCATGGCTCGCAGCCTTGACTTCTTGGGCTCAGGTGGTCCTCCTGCCTCAGCCTCCAGAGTAGCTGGGACTACAGGCATGCACCACCACACTCGGCTAATTTTTGTGTTTTTTGTAGAGACAGGGTCTCTCTGTGTTGCCCAGGCTGGCGTTGAACTCCTGGGCTCAAGGGATATGCCCACCTCAGTCTCCCAAATTGTTGGGATTACAGGTATGAGCCATTGTGCCTGGCCTTGACTTTGGATTGATTGTTCCAGAATTCAGAAAAGTTTTCAACTCAGAAGCAAACTTAGTGATGATTGGGTGGGCAGGTCACTGAGGATGGCTGGGGAGGGTGGCTGAGGGTGGCTGTGGCAGCTGCCATGTGGCAGCACATCCTCTGTGGGCTGGGAGGCCCGGGACCCAGAGCTCTGGGAGCCCAGGAAGTAATTATTTACATTTGTCTAACTTCACAGCTTTTAAAGCTTGTTCAGTTACGCCATCTCATTTAATCATCATGGCAATATTTTCAGGTGGATTTTTATCACCACTAAAAATTAAGGCTGTAAGACATTTGTGTTAAAACTGGGATTGGCGCCATAGAGACTGGAGAGCTTGGCTGTCGGCCTTGCAGGTCCTCTGTTCTCTTTGCTTCTTGAGATAATGGATGCCACCCTCTGCCTCTCCCCAGCCTGCTCCTTTGTTAAAGTTTGTGGGTTCCTGAGATGATGGATACCCACCCTCGGCCTCTCCCAAGCACGCTCCTTTGTGAAAGCACTGCACTGCCCTCAGGCAGCCCCTGTCAAGTCTTGCAGGTCTGGGCGTCTCGGTGGCTTGGCACACATCTGCTGAGACCCGCTAGAATGAATGTTGTAGGTTAACGTTCAAAGAGCATCTTACAGGCCTTCTTGTGTCCCAGGTTTTTGGGGAGATGTCCCGTTGAGGCCCACAGGTAACTGACAACCAGAAAAACTTTAAAATGAAGTATTGAAAATGGTCAGGATTGAGTGATAAAGAGTAAGGTTGTGTTTTACTGTGGATTTTGGAGAGAAATGCATGGAACTGGTCCCGACAGGGAGCATTTCTCTCCTAAGCAGGACAGCAGAGTGGAGGCCAGCGCCAGGCTGGGGGCAGAGTTCACCCCATTTTGTCCCTCCCTGCAGCTGAAGCAGAAGAGCAGAGTCCTGATTTTAACACATTCCACACTGTACCCACTTGGCAAACATTCGATAATGGGATTCCAGAGCCTTTGCTGAGATAACGCGGTGCAGCTGCTCTCCAGGGTGAACACACAGTCACACTGATTTCCAGCCTTGCCGGGGATGACTGCTAACTTAGAATAACATGACATTGCTAGTTGTTTTTTTTTTTTAATGGTACTAGTTTTTTTCCTGATAATAAAAGTAACATATATTCCTTGTAGAGAACTTAAACTACAGAAAAGAATAAATTTAAAAATTAGTAATACAGAAACATTGTTTGAACATTGTACTAGAGTACCAGAAGTTACAAGATAATGGTAGGTCATCATTTGTTAGTCCTGAGGGGGAAACCAAACAAGGCCAGGTGCAGTGGCTCATGCCTGTAATCCCAGAACTTTGAGAGGCCGAGGCAGGTGGATCATCTGAGATCAGGAGTTCAAGCCTGGCCAACACAGTGAAAACCCGTCTCTACTAAAAAGAAAAAAAAATAGCCAGGTGCATGCGTCTGTAGCCCCAGCTACTCGGGAGGCTGTGGCAGGAAAATCGCTTGAACCTGGGAGGCGGAGCTTGCAGTGAGCCGAGACTGCGCCACTGCACTCCAGCCTGGGCGACACAGCAAGACTCCGTCTAAAAAAAAAAAAAAAAAAAAATTGCTAGGCTAGGTCACTGCAAAGTCCTGTGTTATATGACAGGTGTATTGGGAATAATTTAATCACAACAGCAACAACAACAACTATAATAGCAGAATCCGTGTGAAATGTTGTAAGAAAGCTATTTTACCAAAGCGGTTCTGCTGTTCCCACCCAGAGCTGACTGGAGCAGTTTGGTCAGAACAGAATCTCTGTATGGAATGTGCAAGACCTTCTTCCCCATAGCTGCGTCAGCCAGAACACTGAAAGAAAAAGAAGATTCAAGACAGAAAAAGAATGCCTCAAGAAGAAATCCACCTCCCTTGGGATGAGTTGGAAATGGCTCCCACATCCCCTCTTTGGCCCCATAAGCCTGACGATCATATCCAATAGTAGAGATGCCTTCTGTCATCGATGCTGGAGTAAGCTAGCTAACCACGGGCCTGACTCCTCCGAAATCAACCCTAGAGAAGCCATAACCTAGAGAAGGAAGCCCAGGTCTGAGGAACAAACACACCCACACCTGCGAGGAAAACACGAAGAGCCTGCAGGCTACCATAGTTTGTGTGTAGAGAATGAGCTGCAATTCAAGGAAGGAGGTGCCAGGCCTGGCAGTGTGCAGATAGGTTTGGGGGGTAGTTTTAGGGTCTTTTCTTGCCTCTCTCTCTCATGCTGCCTTAAGATCCCATAAAGTTAGGACCTCGTCTGACCACAGCCTCAGGATAGGGGTGAGTGAGAAGCCCCTGCCCTGCTCCAGGGGCCACAAAGAAAGCAGTGTTGGCACTGAAGACAGCAGGGAAGAGTGCAGGGAAATCCCACCCGTGAGAAATTATAACCACAAACAGGACGGGCACGGTGGCTCAGCCTGTAATCCTGTAATCCCAGCACTTCGGGAGGCTGAGGTGGGCAGATCACTTGTGGTCAGGAGTTCAAGACCAGCCTGGCCAACATGATGAAACCCCGTCTCTACTAAAAATACAAAAAAATTAGCCAGGCATGGTGGTGCGTACCTGTAGTCCCAGCTACTCGGGAGGCTGAGGCAGGAGAATCCTTTGAACCCAGGAGGCGGAGGTTGCAGTGAGCCAAGATTGTGCCATTGCACTCCAGCCTGGGCAGGGACTCCGTCACCAAAAAAAAAAAAAAAAAAAAAAAAAAAAATCACTACTCCATAAAGTCATGAAGGCCAAGGGCTTCCAAAGAGGAGGAAAAGAAATAGGTTTACACTCGGATGCAACAACATAGTGAAACTGGAGAACACCAAAAACAAAGAGAAAAGCTTAAAAGCAGCTGGGGAAAAAAGACAGATTATCTTCAAGAAAAAGCAGTTAGACAACCAGTTGACAATAGAATTCTTTCTGTGTGGAAAGAAACTACTACCCATCTAAAATTCCATACCCAGCAAAAATGTCTTTTTAAGAATGAGCCGGCTGGCTGCGGAGGCTCACATTTGTAATCCCAGCACTTTGGGAGACCAAGACGGGAGCACAGCTTGAGCTTAGGAGTTCAAGACCAGCCTGGGCACCATGGAGAAACCCTGTCTCTACAAAAAAATACAAAAATTATCTGGATGTGGTGGAACACGCCTGTGGTCCCAGCTACTTGGGAGGCTGAGGTGAGAGGATTGCTTGAGCCTGGTAAGGTAGAGGCTGGAGTGAGCTGTGATTGTACCACTGCACTCCAGCTTGGGTGACAGAGTGAGACCCTGTCTCAAAAAAATAAATGAGGTAAAAATAAAGATATTTCAACCTAACAAAAACAGATTGCCACCAGCAGATTATCACTAAAGGAAACCCTGAATAATACACTTCAACCAGAAGGAAACTGATCTTGGATAGCAGCTCTGAGGTACAAGAATGAATACATTTAAAAAAAGATAAATGTGAATGAACACTGTGTAAAACAGTGATAATGTCTTTTGGGTGAAGGAAGAATGGAATTGAAATACATAAGAAAGAAACACATAACAATGACATATGTAGGATGAAGAGTCTTGTATTATCCAGGAGGATTTATTACATTTAGACTTTGACCACAGATTTAAGAGCCAAGAAACAGAGTTAAGTATATATTAGCCGGGCACAGTGGCTCACACCTGTAATCCCAGCACTTTGGCCGGCCGAGGAGGGAGAATCACTTGAGCCCAGGAGTTCGAGATCAACCTGGGCAACGTGGTGAAACCCCATCTCTACAAAAGCTACAAAAATTAGCTGGGCATGGTGGTGCACGCTGTAATCCCAGCTACTCAGAAGGCCGAGGTGGGAAGATCGGTTGAGCCTGGAAGGCAGAGGTTGTAGTGAATGGAGTTCACACCACTGCACTCCAGTCTGGGTGACAGAGCAAGACTCTGTCTCAAAAAAAAAAAAAAAAAAAAAAAAAAGCGAAAAGCATATAGACGACCACTGGGGGAAGGAGGGACTACTCAACAAATGAAACTGGAAAGATTGGTAATCTATAAGGAAAAAGGATGAAAAGGATGCCTACCTTACATCAAACACAGAAATCAACTCCGGACCATAGGAACTTAATGTAATATAGGTGGTTACCTTTCTAACTCTAATTTTCTTAAACAGGAAACAAATGCAAAGCATAAACCATAATCATAACTTCTGCTCATCAACAAAACCTTAAAGTGGAAAGACAAGCTACTAACTGGGAGAGATACTTACAATACGTTTACTTGAGAAAAGAATAATAAATACGTAAAGAATGCCTACAAGTCAATACAAAGGCAATAACTCAAGAGAATAATAGAAAAAAGTAACAGGCATCGCAGGAGGAAATATATTGCTAAGAAACACATAAAGATGCTTAAACTCGTCAGTAACCAGGAATATCAAGACCATAGTAAGATTTATTTGCACCAATTTAATTGGTAAATATAAAGAAATCTGATAACATCAAGTCTTAGAAAAGATGTAGATCAATCCGATATCTAATACATTGCTGCTGGGAATGTAAATTGGTCCAACTATTTTGGAAAAGTTTGTTAACATCTTTCCAAATTGGGTATTCATACACCTTCTAACCCAACAATTTTAGTTATTGTCTATACTCAAACTTCAATACAGTCATACATCCCATAACCATGTGTTGGTCAACGACAGGCTGTATACACAGCCATGATGAAAATACCATATTTTTACTGTATCTTTTCTACGTTTAGATACACAAGTACTTACTGTTATGTTACAGGTGCGTTAGACCCTGCTGTGGCTAAAGATCTAGAAGGCATATCAGTTTTCTCTGTCAGGCTTCCTATGTTGCCCACGTGCAGGGCTCATTGCTCTGCAGAGCGCTGGGAGCCCCTTCATGTATCGAAAGAGAAACTGGAGCACAGAGCTCTGATGCACAGTTGGCTGTTTCAGCTCTGACTCAGGGAGGAAAGAAGGATGCCAAGGCTCTGTCACAGCGGAGAAGTCTAATACCAGAGTGGCACAGAGAAGGATTCCAGGGATCAGTCAGGGTGTCCTGTACCTATCTGAGTAGAGATGATTCAAGGATGGGGACATATTCCAGGAAATTGCACAATCTTCCCCTGGCAGCTTCAGAGGACAAGTGAAAATAGTGCAGTATAGTCAAAGAAGCAATGAATTTAGGATGAGGAACCTGAAGTTTCTGGACCAGTTTGGTCACTACTTAGTTACATGTCCTTAGGAATGCTTGTCACTTAACCTAAACTTTCTGGGTTTTATCCTCATTGCTCAAACTAAGCAACAACACCGAAGCTTCTCTAATTTGCCTTCTGATGCCAAATCGGTCAAAACTGAGGTCAGCAGCTACCGTGACGAAAGTAAAATGGTATATTGGGTGAATGTTTGAAAATTTCAGATTTTATATTCTGTAAAGTTATTTACTTACTCTATTTCAACACCACAAAATCTTGAAATTTGGAAGGTAACGAAGGAAGCTTTGAAATTTGTTGGCAAACCCGGAGTAGTATGGTTTCAAATACCACTCCAACCCAGCACCTGAGGTCGGGCAACCTCACAAAATAGAGTTTCTAGGTAGCAGGTGTTTGCTTTGGTTTTGCAATAGCATTTCTCATAACAGAACTGAAACTGTATAGATTACAACACTCCAAAGTTATTTTTTTAACCTAAAGAACCCTACTTCTAGCACCTCCTCTGAAAGAATATTTTGCTCCAATGCCACGTGCAACAAACTTATTTAGACAGTATCAACTCTAGCCCTTAATAGGTTCGAGGACAAGTTTACTGCTTCCTTTCTACACACTTAAGTTACACTCTCTTCTCCTGTTCTGATGACTCTAAATCTTCAGCCTCTCCCAGCATTAATGTGTGAGTCAACATTGCAGACCTGAGAAAGGTTTCTAGAATGGTAACCCAGTGTTCTTTAGAACTGGAGAATTCCATTTTCCTTTTCTGGCTTTAGTGTTAATGTCTGGGAAGGGAGGCTCATGATAAGATAATAAAAATGAGAAAAGAAGATCTAGTTCATAAAATGACTATACTCCACGTAAGTTTGTAACTGCACAGTGTTTTGTTGTACGGCTCAGAAATGAGCAAGTGTTAGTATTATTAGGCACACATCACATTCACAGCTTCGCGCAGAGACGGATAGTGTATTTGGATATATGGAAGTCATCCAAATGCGTTGCTAGAACATCAGGCCTATGTTTGTTCTGGTAGAACCACAGAGACTCACACAAAGTTCTGACCCTACCACTCTGGTCTGGGCTGAGACCACCCCAAAAAATCATCTAGAGAATCAAAGGGGCTCACGTCTCAGTTGCATTCTATGTAAAAGATAAAGGGGCCATACTCTCCACTGCAAAGAAGCATTAGTAAAACTTCCCGCACCCAAATTATAATCCGGCAACCCTAGCTTCAACTAAAAAGATTGTCCCCAGAATCTAAAAGCTTACTATTGTTCTTTCTTGGAGTCCAAAATGCTTAGCAGTTCTGCAGTTCACATACAAAACTCAAAACTCTTTTTATCCTGTATTCTGTGAGTTCCTTGATGATAGTAATTGGGTCTTATTCATCACTCTGTATCCTGTGGCTCACACAGAATCTGGCAAATTGCATATATTCAATAAATGTTGAATATCTAATAACCTCCTTATTAATATAACAAATATTATCAACATTCTGTGCACATCAATGTCCCATGCTGCTACTGTAGTCAGGAGTTATTTGGCTGGGAAGTGGAAAGTGTTCACAAACATGATGCTTATCTAATAAAATATCACTGAGCAATAAGGAGAAATATTTTAAATAGATTTGAAGTTGTGAACAAATAATTTAGAGTCCAAAAAGGAAAAAGAAAATTAACTCTGTCTTTTATCCCTAGAACTCAGAAACTTTACTGGATTGGTCAACAAAGACAAACTTTTTATTGTATAAAACAGTAGAATTCATGGAAGGGATAATTCTTTTGGAACAGGCTTCTTGGTTACTTGCCTTAGTAAAAGAAGTATCTTGAGGGCCTGGAGAGTTCATAAACATAGTTTTCTGTACAAGTGAAGATCTGTAGTTTGGCTTAAAAATCCTTGCATGTAGTTTTGCTTGGCGTGGAAAGTTATTAGGAGACAATCCTTTATCCTGTTCTGCAAGCAATCAAACACATGATCTCCCTTCTAGCCATTCCTCATCCAGTACATGGGCATTTCCAGCCTCCTACATGTAACACTTCAAACTTCCTCTGGGCGTCTGCTTAGAGCTATGTGATGGCCACAGTTTGGGCAAAGCCCTTCTTTCTTTTAAATATAGGAACTGTTACCAAGTTTGGTGCAGGCTTGAGGAATAATTACATAAAAATGGGCTTCCACGATGGTGAATCAGCATGCTGATTTCTCTTGGCAGGAAGCTCTCAGGGAAATGTCTGTGAATCATTTAAAGATGCTCTCTGGTGGATAGAGAAACCGCAGTCCAAAAACAGATGGGTGTATATTTGCTTTGTAAGCAAAGGGCATGTATCATACTCGCATCTAAAACAGTGTCCACATCTTTGCCAAAGGCACTGAATTTTACCTTTTTTTATTACCTCGTGGCCAGCACTTCCTCAGTAGGCATTTCAGGTGTGTCACAAACCATGTTCATTTTTAATCTTGAAAAAGTCAATCGTCTGTAGTCTGTACTATAAAATGATGCCTGCAACTTTGTGGTGAATATTATCCCCAAGTTAACAGTGAAATAAGTAAATAAAACTATTATTGAAAAAAGAATGTGGTTTGCTTTTATTTAACCCAGGGCCTATAATACAGCCACAGCTTTTTATTGTATAAAAGGGTAGAATTCATTGAAAGGATAATGCTGAACAGACTGCTGTTTGCCTTGTCTTCCCTTTCTTTTTCACATGCAAAAGAACTTTCTTTATATCATCATACCATCAAAATCCAAATACTTCCTGAGTATAAGCAGGTGTAAACTATAGCTACGCATATAGTCCTTACTCCAAAAGTGCATGTGAAGAAAAATATTTGTCTGTAGACACATAACATGGAAGGGAAATTTTCTCTTTTGTAAGGAATGCTTACCTTTTTTTCTTTTCAGGTGTATTTTTGTTTCTTTTAGACTCCACAGAAAATATTTTCCCACTGGAAAAAAGAAAAACAAGCTTCATATTTTATTACACTGACTTTAAAATTGCTGGAAGTGAAGGTACAAAGAAGTTACTCTGGGCGAGAAATGACATTTTTTTGAATGGCATGCCTGGTCACTTCATGATTCTTTTACTGCTTCTTAAGCTGACCCATAGAAACCAACCATTGCCTCTTTGGTCTTTAGTGCAAGAAAGAACAAGGAGGAATGCAAGAGAGAGAGAGAGAGAGAGAGCTAGCTATAAATACAGCTACATATGGAGAGAAAGAGAGAGATAGTATATACACATATATATATTTTTTTCTCTCCCTCACAACTTTTTCTGCCAGTCATTACATCTTCATATCTTCATCCTCAGTTTACAATTTGAACCTGTGCTCACTGAAACATTGGGCATCCCCTCTCCATCTCTGTTTTGCTATTTCATGCTATTACACTTACCATTTAGGTCAATGTAGGTGGCCAGAAAAGGAACTGCTTTTCTCACTACTCTATCATAGTAGACATTTTTACATAAAACTCACATGAGATTTAAGAAGAAAAGTTTTCTATTGTGTTAAAGTCTTCCTTAATTTGCTGCACACATTTATGCAATATGAAATCTTGACTACAGAAAGAAACATTGGCTAAAAGTATGGAAGATTCATAAACCATAAGAATATGTCAATGTTGGAAATATCCACTAAGTAGGAGTTGACTTTTAACTGAAAAGTACTTTGTTGGGAGTTGATAGATAGCTTTTGGGGGAGCTTTGCCGCTTCCTTATCCAAATGGTTACATAGAGAAGAAATTTTACAAAATATGACCAATCAATTGATTTAAATATTTTCTGAAATTATTATTTTATTTGAACTGAGATATTTCACCCTTGAAATAAATGTTTCTGTCACAGGAGTCAGATATATTTTTTAACTATCCAGCATCTTTTTAAAAGCATTAAAAATTAACTTAACTTAAGCAATAAGCATGAATGATCTTTCGTTGAAATTGAATCTCACCTAAAAAGACTTGGAAGAGTATAGAGAGAGGGAACTTTTTTGAAAAGACGACCTGTGGTCCAGAGCACTTACAGAGTCATGAAGAGGATGCAGCCAGCTACGGCTTGGAAGTGGAAGTTCCTTGGTCTAATCATGGTCATTCTTGGCCTTTTTTGCCGACCACCCCTTCACTTTAATTCTTGCTTCTGTTTCTTGGAGATGCCATGTGCATATTTTAGTGGAACTTGTCATTCTCCATGAGAATTAAACAACAGCACACAGGTTATGAAAAGGCAGAAGGATCCTTCATAGGAACAGTCTGTAAAAGATTGGTTTTCATTTCAGTTATATGGAGGATAATGATGAGAATCACGTTGGAATGAGAGCCTTGAATTACAGAGACGCTCGCTGTCTTTAGCAGTGTTTCTGAAGAGAGTATTTTAGCCGTGGTTTATAAGAGTAGAATTACTAACTCAATCTTGCAACAAAAGGGAAAGAGAGTTGTCGAAGGCAAGGCCGCCAGTGAGAGATGTTCCTGACATTTCAACTCACATCTCCAACCCCCAAGTTTTTATTCTGCCTATTTTGACACCAATCATTTGCCAATTCGCTACTGGGAAATATCTGAGAAATCAGAAATCTCTGAAGGAGGAAAAAACTGCCTTCAGACCCCAGGAAAAATAATCCAGGTGCTTTCATCGGGCTGGATATTTTTATTGGGACCCAGAGGGTGTCTTGTGATTCCCATATGCTGAGCATGCAAACCTCAGTGGACCAAAGATGAGTAAGATGCACCTGAAGACCACACGTGAGCTCTGAACCCCTGGTAACACCCAAAACATGATGGGCTCATCAGCATGTAAGCAAAGATTGACCCCAAAAAATGATACTTGCATCAGTTTTTAAAATCTTTTGATCGCTACCTTAGTGTTCCTTTGTAATTCTTTAAAAAAAAATGATTGCATCATGCTTCTCTTTATAGAGTTTCTCTTCATTCTAGACAGTGCAGTGGGCTAGGATATTTACATGAAAATCCACTATTAATGTTCTGGATTCACTCAGTGACATGTCTGTCATCATAATATCCTGTCTATAACGCATGTATCTATCAGACTTTTTCCCTAATTCATATTACCAATTGTTCTTTCCCATTAAAAAATGGGACTTCGATTTTTCAGAAGTCCTTTATTTTTCTTTTTAAGGGAAACTATTTTTAATATCCATGTAGGCTGTGTATGTATTTGGCTTAATCTCAGCCAATGTTTTTGTCATGACACTTACTAAACGCTCCTTATCTTAACTAACTTACCTTTCTGAATCAAACCATTCTCCTTCAAGCAATTAATTCATAGAGATGACAAATTTGTGATTTGTCTTCTGATACAAACAGCCACTTAGAAGCTACAAATCAGGTAGAAAGTGGAATGTGGTATATTCATATCAGAGGGATGATTCTTTGACATTTAGTTTGATAGGACCAATGGAATTTTGATAATATTCTAGCTTATTAAATCTTTGACCCACTGATAAAAACAGGTCTCTAAGTGTGACAACTCCCCTATTCTGTCTTCCACAAAACAAAGTGCCTTTAAAAACCTGACTGCTATAACCAGTTCCACCTGCAGGACGGATACTGTTAGAAGTTATTGACTACATTATTGTGCTGCCTGGGTTAGCTTGAAATGGCTAACAGCGGTTCAGACCAAAATGTAGAAGAACAAAACTAACAAAGACAACAAATGAAAACCAATACTAACCACCGTCTGCAGTGAGTTCCTTCAGCTGTGACTTTTCAGGGACGGACCTCCTCTGAAGTTAACTTCAGAACAATATAAAAAGGCCAATCCTTTGCCAGTGGGTCAGAAGTAAATATTTTCCCAGATACTATTGTGTAAAATCATTCCCACACTTGCTGTGGAACCAGTGCCATTATCTTTAGGTGTTGGAAGTAGAGGAAGTCGTTGTGGGGCCTCAGGAAATGATACGATAAAAGATGGCTCCCTGCACAGCTCCCTCCTTACTCCACCAATCCACGCCCCCACCAGCTTCCAGTTCAGACCTGCTAGGGCAGAACTATCACAGAAACCCAGATAGAAAACTTGCCAGAATTCTACTCCCTTTTTGATTGTAAGAGAAACAAACAGTACACGTCTAATACAAACTTTCCTTGCCAAGATGGGAAAACTGAGTTAATAGTCCAGGCTTTCTCTCTGCTCATTTCAACCTGTGCACAGTACCCCAACTCCCTAACGTGTCCCTTAACCCAGAATTAAGTGTCACCTTCATATGTACTTTCTTTTTTCTTTTGGTTTTTTTACTCACTTTCTCTGCTGCCCAGGCTGGAGTGCAGTGCCATGGCCTCTGTTCACTGCAACCTCTGCTTCCCGGGTTCAAGTGATTCTCCTGCCTCAGCCACCAGAGTAGCTGGATTACAGGCATGTGCCACCATGCCTCGCTAATTTATTTTTGTATTTTTAGTAGAGACGGGGTCTCACCATGTTGGCCAGGCTGGTCTCTAACTCCTAACTTCAAGTGATCCACCCACCTAGGCCTCCCAAAGTGCTGATATTACAGGCGTGAACCACTGCACCCAGCCTGTATGTACTTTCTAATACACTTTAAGACCTTCATGTTTCTGAAGTAAAAAAAAAAAGAAAAAAAATCAATTTGTGTACTATGAAGCAGATTACAGCTCCTGTTAGCTAAGTGGCAGCACAGTAGGTGACTTCAGAAGATGGAACCAATGTGTAAAAACAGAGAGATAAAGACCATTAAAGAGAAAATAAATACTCAACATTTATTAAGAGATAATGAGGTCCTTTTATACTGTCAGGATTCTAAAATAAGATTAAGATCCACTCAATGCACATCATAGATTGTGCCACCCTTTCTAGAATATCATAGATTTTTGAGTTGGAAGGGAACTTTTAAATATTCTCCAATCAAATTTATATTCAATGCAAGGGGCCCTCCTACAGCATCCTTGACAACTGGCCGCCAGGATTCTGTGTAAATAACTGCAATGACAAAAAAAACCTACATAATAAATTAAGCAGGCCACTTTGTGTTTAGATAGCTTCATTTTATCCACCAGTTCTCATCTTCTCTTCTAGGACACTGCTTTGCAAGCTGGGGTGGCGTGAAATACATGAGGAGTTTCCAGGAAGTACTAGAATATTGTCAGTTTAAGGGTCGCTTTCAAGATCCTCAACTGCCATAGGTACTCAATCTCAGGTTGACCTGCTTGAAAAGAACATCTTCTTTACACCTGCCTTTCCATTTTACACCACATGTCTCTCAGCCAGCCTGAATCTTATTCCTACATGCAAAAAAAATCTGGACATCAAACAAAAGGACAGTTTCAAAATGCATGGTTCCTAAGAGAATGTCCTGTGGCAGAAGAGCAAATAGAGAGTCCTTAAGAAATATTGAAGAGGGCAGTGCCTTATTTCATCTAGAGAACCAACTTATGCTAAGTTTCCATCCATCTATCCATCATCCATCCACCCATCCATGCACCCATCCATCCATCCATCCACCCATCCACCCATCCACCCATCCACCCATCCATCCATCAGCCATTCATCCATCCATCCATCCACCCATCCATCCATCAGCCATTCATCCACCCAACCATCCATCCACCCATCCATCCATCATCCATTCATCCATCCATCTATCCATCCGTCCATCCATCTTCCATTCATTCATCTATTTATCTATCTTAATCATCTATTCATTCATCCATCCATTCATTTATCCATTCATCCATCCATCAGTCCATTTATGAATTAGAATTCAAAGGTGAAGCGGCCATGATAAAAACACATGTCTTTGAACTGGAAAATTAGTTCAGATATTTCTTCAACATAAAGCAAATGTAATTTAGCTGATCAGTTTGACCATGAGGACTGGCTTTGCCAATTGGATTATATGGCTTACATTTTCCAAAAGGTGAATGATAAAATCTACACTATAAGGTTTTGATAAAAAAATTTTTTTAAACAGAGATAATCTGGCAAAAGTGGGAAATTACATCATTTGAACTATTAAACTTATGAGAAAATTGTTTAGAGAACAAACTACAAATATGCAAGGGGTATATAGCTTTTGAAGATTCTTTTCAATGTACATGAGCCAAAAAAAGAGAGAACTTGTGTAGACTGCAGAATAATAAACTCCAACCATATGACAGATCTCTGACTATATGATAACTGTCATTTCTCCTTTTCATCACTTATTTCCCACTTTAATCCTCCCTGATGACCTCCACTATTCCTCATAATGCATGTCTAGAGCATCACTAAGGCAGGAAGGAATTAGTGACCCCAACAAGGCTCTCCCTGTCTTTCTGGAGTTCCAGCTCACACCTCAACCTGGCCCTAATGACATGCTCCATAAACCTCACTGCCTGCACTGTAAGCTGCCAGCGAAAGACTATAGCAACATCCAGTTCATCTTCTAATAAGCCAACAAGTGGCTTGAACACAGTTTCTTACTCAGCCTCGGGCTAATCTCACATGTTAGGAGGTGCTGTGGCTGCCTCAAAGCACAATCAACCTAAAAGTGGAAGACAATCAAAAAGTAGGAGCATGTGAAGAAAAAGAGGTTGAGGGAAAATAAATGTGTATCCAGCTATGCTGAAGATGAGAGTGCACAGCAATACACAAGACCACTGATGACATTATTAGAGTCAATAGTATTTTAAATAGACAGTGGCATCACACTCATGTCGGAGGCTAAGCTCTTGAGAGGGTAAGAGGTTGCTATGTTCCTTGTGTCTTTCAGTCCATTGCTTTCTCTATCACCATCACCATTCCTCCCCAGTCCTGACCAAACCCTGTCCACAAAACTGTAGGTTGTGACAAATACTGCTCTGGTGGTTAATACTGAGTGTCAACTTGATTGGTTTGAAGGATGCAAAGTTTCCTGGGTATGTCTGTGAGGGTGTTGCCAAAGGAAACTAACATTTGAGTCAGTGGGCTGGGGAAGGCAATCCACCCTTTTCAGGCAGAAAAACGTGAAAAGGTGTGACTGGCCTAGCCTCCCAGACTACATCTTTCTCCAGTGCTAGATGCTTCCTGCCCTCAAACATCAAACTCCTAGTTCTTCAGTTTTGGGACTCGGACAGGCTCCTTGCTCCTCAGCTTGCAGATGGCCTATTGTGGGACCCTGTAATCATGTGAGTTAATGCTTAAAACTCATATATATATATACACACACATATATATGTGTGTGTATATATATATGAGTTTTATATATATATAAATATATATATATATCCTATAGGATATATATATCCTATCAGCCATATGACAGATCCTATAGGATATATATATATATATATCTCCTATTAGTTCTGTCCCTCTAGAGAACCCTGACTAATACAACTGCCTTCAAGGAAAGGGTTGATCCAAAAAGAATAAAGAGTCCAAAATCTTAACTTCAGATCTTCTAGGCAGATTTTTAACAAATCAGTATTAGTAAACGAAGTCTTTTCCAAAGTAACAGCCAGGCACCTGAAAGAGAAAAATGGTTTTCGGAAATTCTAAAACCTCTCTTGGGCTTCTATCAAAGGATGTCTGCCTCTGCACCCCTAGAAACATTGCTCTATTCAAATATACTCACCAGGCCACCATTGTCTGGCTCTAGCCCTCACCTGGGCATAGGTGTTCTCAACTTATATAGCAGGTCCTTGAATAATGCCATTTTGTTTAACACTGTTTCATTATAGCATTCACGAAGAAAAGAAATGATTCTTGGCCAGGGCCACTGTGTTGAGTGTGTGTGTTCTCCCCATGTTTATCTGGGTTTTCTCGAGGTCCTCTGGTTTCCTCTCACATCCAAAAGCTGTGCCCATACCTAAGCTTCATAACTCACCTGGAATTGGTGTATCTACATGGTCTCAGTGTACCCTGAGCAGCCAGGACAGGCTCCACCCACCCGCCATCCCGAACTGGAATACACAAGTAAGTAATTATCTTACTTGTTTTTATTAATCTTTCTTAAATGTATGTATAGCCTACATTTATTTCAATGCTCAACAGTAAAAGTGTTTTGGTTTTTATTTATAAGCATGGTGATGATTTTGTGACCAGAAAAATGCCACAGTAACTTAACTCTTATTTACATCAGTTAGCCTGTGGTAAAAGTGGTTTTGTGAGTCATTATTTCACTTAAAGTTGCAGTTTCCAAGAAACTGTTGACAACATTGAGTGAAGACTTATTGTATTATTGTTGTAGGATAAACAGGTATGTCTGCTGTGTAGTAATAGGCCAATTATGCAGACAGCAGTGGTGTAGCAGAGAAAGTTTAATTACTGCAGAGCGTTGGGCAAGGAGATAGGGGTAGATTTTCAGATCCAGTTTTTCAAAGAGTTTTAGGCTGCAGTTTTTAAGGGGATTATGGAAGGTGAGTGGCTGGAGAATTGGGGTCGTTGATTTGTGGGGGTGAGGGAGATGAAACTGTTAGCACATGGAAACTGCATTCTTTAGTGAGTCAGCTTCTTGGGAGGGGGGGTTTTGGACCAGCTGAAGTCAGTAGGGTGCTTGAGATCAGCTGGTGTCGGCGGGATTTTTCAGATCAGCTGAGTCAGTAGTTTTATTAGTATGCAGGACTTGAAGGATTACCTCAAAGGGAAAATTTAATGTTTTATAATGGTTAAGTTGTGGGGAATTATAATCTTGTAACAGGGTCTACATGATTTTGAGGCAACAGACATTAAATAATTATGACAAAGCAGGTCATACAACTGACTTAATGATTGATGTTGAATGTGCTGAGTAATTTTGTAAAGTGGAGTGGTTTTAGCCCACCTTGGACTTAATCAAACCCCAACCCTGAGGTGAGAACTAATACAGTGTGAATTGGGTGAAAACCACTCTAGCTTTTTCCTGCCAGCAAGGGGCACAGTTGGGGTAAGAGTCAGGATTTGAGGAATACAACTGCCTGGCAGTAATCTGCAAGCACGTATGGCTGCCCAGTTGGACACTTCAGGGGCACAGCATGAACACATTAGCGCTCCTGCACACTGTCTTAGCATGGCGTGTATTTAATTATATACTGGACTGTAAGATCATTATAAGTCCTATTGTCAGAATTATGAGCCCACATTTTTAAAGTCCTTGTAAAGTAGACTGAAAACTTTAGGGGTACTAGTGAGATTTTATTGTCACAGAGTCTGTTCTATCAGTCTTGTTGTGTCTGGAATCGGTGGGTTCTTGGTCTCACTGACTTCAAGAATGAAGCCATGGACCCCCCCCCAACCCCCGCCCCGGGTGAGTGTTACAGTTCTTAAAGATGGTGTGTCCAGAGTTTGTTCCTTCAGATGTGTCCGGAGTTTCTTCCTTCTGGTGGGTTCCTGGTCTCATCAGCTTCAGGAGTGAAGCTGCAGACCTTCATGGTGAGTGTTACACCTCTTAAAGAGGACACAGACCCAAAGAGTCAGCAGCAGCAAGATTTATCTTGAAGAACAAAAAAACAAAGCCTCCACCGAATGCAATGGGACCCGCCAGGTTGCTGCTGATGGCTCACGCAGCCTGCTTTTATTCCCTTATCTGACCCCACCCACATCCTGCTCATTGGTCCATTTTACAGAGAGCTGATTGGCCCATTTTTCAGAGAGCTGATTGGTCCATTTTGACAGGGTGCTGACTGGTGTGTTTGCAAACCTTAAGCTAGACACAGAGCACTGACTGGTGCATTTACAATTCTTTAGCTAGACACAAAAGTTCTCCAAGTCCCCACTAGATTAGCTAGACACAGAGCACTGATTGGTGCATTTACAAACCTTGAGCTGGACACAGAGCACTGATTGGTGCGTTTACAAACCTTGAGCTAGACACAGGGTGCTGATTGGTGCATTTACACACCTTTAGCTAGACATAAAAGCTCTCCAAGTCCCCACCAGACTCAGGTGCCTGTGGGATTCCCTGTTGTTAATAGTATTACTAGGAGCGTCCAATCAGTGCCTAACTATACCCAGCTGGCAGTAGTAACCCTGACTGACACCAGCATGAATGGAACCATGGGATCCTGGCTAGATGATTTTCAGACGTACTGTCTTACTGGAGCATTTAGCTGTCCCCCTAAAACTAGGCCAGCTTTTCAAATGAGCAGAGGCCTGCTGCTGAGAAGTAAACCAGGCATGACCTAAAACAGGATTAATAAAAGTAAAATTTGTATATAGTAAAATCTAATTAAATTTTTTCAAATACCTAGGTCCCCCTTGAAAATATTTAGCATTTATGAATGTTAGCTATTATATTTTTAAAAACTTCTTTTTCATCCGATTTAAGTTCTGTTTACACTTTAATAATAATTGATTATCTAAATTTATTCCATTCGGGTCTTTCTTTAATCCCCCTAAGTCTGAGGACTGTCCTTGTAAACAGCAGCGGTTCTTCGGGGTGATGGCGCACAGTGCACCCACCAAACACATGCATAGAATGGAAACAGTATCTCCAGGAACAGAGCCCGTCTAGATAGGGTTGGCTGTGGTGCGAGTTTCTCCTGACTAATAGCTACTCGCTCATTTGGCTGATTTTAGGAAGGAATCAAAGGTAGCCGTGATTACCATGAAGACTTGGGTTTTCAGGGGTTCTGTAGCAATTTGATAGTGAGGCTTGTGAAATAGGAGACTGGAGAGGAGCTGAGTGCACTGTTTTCTCTTGTTATTGTTTTATAGGGGCGGGGTCTTCACACCTGGAGCAGCTTTTTCCAAAACAAAGTTGATTGACAGACTCAACAAACACGGTATTGAGTTTAGTGTTATTAGCAGCTCTGAAGTCTAAACACTGGAAGAATTAACTGAAGTCATAACGTGCGTGAATTAACAGCTTCTCTATTTGATATTTGAAATTCTTCTGTAAGCCTGTCTGAGTGTATGTGGAAACGATTGTCAAATCTAAAATATCTATATATTAAAAAGCAGGAAATTGTCCTAGCTTACCCTAAATTTCAAATCTGAGTTGATTTTGTGATTTTATTGCTTATAACAGAGAACTCATATTTGACATATTTTTTTCATCGATGTGTTCCTGGTAGATTTTCACGAATGAGCTGGCAGGTCTAATGGGGGAGGCGGTGTCCCAGTCTGTGTTGCAGCAGCATTCTCATCGGGGGTGCGCACACCAGCGTTAGTGTCGGGCAGTAACTGCCGCTTAGGAGGGAAATCTCACCTTCCTTCCACATACTGTCTTGAGCCTTTGCTAAATTAAACTGCACTTTTTGCTATTTTTGCCTAGTTTTTCGCCAATCTACACTGATTTTGGACTGTTACCTAAGTTGAAAAATAAAAGGTTGTCAATCGAATGGTGGTTTAGTGTTTGGACCTGCCTATGTATTTGTATAGTGGTAGAAACATGCTGCTTAAGTGGCCTAACCTGTTTCTTGCCAATAAGTAGGCTTAGCATTTTATCTTTACCTAATTCTATATCTGTGACTAGGTTTTTAAGGATACAGCTTATAAGCTGCTATCAATTTTCACTACCTAAGCAGAATTTTTCTCTAATTTACTTTTTGTATTTTAACTAGGTTTTACATGGAAGCCCTAAAATAAGGCAAAAGACTTTTTCTTTTGTAATAAGCATATAATAAACACGTATATACATAGCAATCATGTTGTTCATTACCTAAACAAGACAGCCACTCCTTTATGGAATTTCTACCAAAAAGTGAGGAACATGAAATATTTAGGAATATTAATTGTGTTGGGAGACCCTTCTGCTCTGCCTGTAAGAAGAAGAGGGGGCGGTATCTAACTCAAAGAGGCCTGTAAGGAGAAGGGGGGGAGGGTATCTAACTCAAAGAGGCCTGTAAGGAGAAGGGGGGGTATCTAACTCGAAGAGGGGGTTCTTGGTGGTAGTATTCCCCACCCTAACTCTGCTTCCTCTGTCCTGGCCTGGTCATCACAAGATACAGATCCTCAGCTGTGCCCTAGCTTGTGGGACCTTAGAAAAGGTTTTATCGGCTGAGAAATTAGAAAGCAGTACAGGAGCAATAGAGCCCACGACTAGCTGCACATCTGAATCACAAAACAGTAACAGGTTCCTCCGTGCCTGCAGCAACTTGCGTTCAGGAGGGCGGGAGGTCGAAGCCTCTGTGTTTTTGATATGCATTTGGGAACCGCTGGGTGAAGCTGCATATCCTGTCCCTGTTTCTAGCTTTGCAATGTATGCTCGAGCATTGACTCTGATTCTGAAGGTAGCAGTGTGACCCCGTCCTCTGGCTTGAGGTACATGTGTGTCTCATCCTGATTTTCCTTTTAATCCCCCAAGGTTCTGCGTGCTCCCATTTGCTGAAAGTATATGACTCACCTCAGGTGAGTAAACTGCTAATTGTCCAAAATGTTGAGGCTCAGTTCAAGAGACAGAAGCCATTCCTGCTCCCAGTGGCCAGGCCCAGAGGACTGGAGTCTGCCTAGCCTCTACTGTTACTGGGTCTCACTGACAGAGTCTTCCCAGGATTCCGTGATGCCTTTGCTGGCCCTGTCCTGGCTGTCACCACGAGGTGCTCCACACTTGGGCTCCAGGGTTACAGCAGTTTTTTTAGTTCACTTGTGTATGTGGTCAGGACCTGAGCTGCAAGCAAAACCCATGCCTCCCTTACGAATCCTTGGACCCTGCTCTTAAGCTGAAATCACTAGCCCAGATTCCCTTGTCTTTCTAGAGGTTCCTTTTTGGAGCCCTTGACAGCCTCTCCTGCCAGTGCAGCTTCGGCGTCATCCTATTTGACCTTCCTTAACTTCATATTTTAGGGAGCAAGGATTGAGGTTGTCGCCCCTTATTTTCTCCTTCCTGATTTTTTCTGCATGTCAGCCAGGACTCCCAGGGACAGTCCTGCACCGTCAGGCAGCAGGCCGTCACAGTTAGGAATGCAGGCTCTGGCATCAGCCTCTGTGCTTACAGTGGCCTGGGCACGTTACTCAGCCTCATCGAATTATTGTGAGAATTAAATGAGCTAACATGTTTAGCACTTGGATTAGTGCCTGGCACATGGTGTAAGCACTTACTAAGTTTCAGCGTCATCACTACTGTTGTTATTAGAAGTCTGTCTTTGGGCTGGCCACGGTGGCTCATGCCTGTAATCCTAGGACTTTGGGAGGCCGAGACGGGTGGATCACTTGAGGTCAGGAGTTTGAGACCAGCCTGGTCAACATGGTGAAACCTCGTCTCTACTAAAAATACAAAAATTAGCTGGGCCTGGTGGCGGATGCCTTGTAATCCCAGCTACTCAGGGAGGCTGAGGCAGAAGAATTGCTTGAACCCAGAAGGTAGAGGTTGCAGTGTGCTGAGATCACACCACTGCACTCCAGCCTGGGTGACAGAGCAAGACTCCGTCTCAAAAAAAAAAAAGACGTAGTAGTAGTAGTAGTTTGTCTTTGGCCACAAAACGTTTCTTTTTTTTTTTTTTTTTTTTAACTTTTTAAGTTCTGGGGTACATGTGCAGGTTTGTTATATAGGTAAAGTGACATGGGGGTTTGTCGTACAGATTATTTTGTCACCCAGGTATTAAGCCTAGTACCCATTGGTTAGTTTTCCTGACCCTCTCCTTCCACCCACTCTCCACCCTCTGAGAGGCCCCAGTGTTTGGTGTTCTCCTCTATGTGTCCGTGTGTTCCCATCACTTAGCTCCCACTTATAAGTGAGAACATGTGGTATTTGGTTTTCTGTTCTTGCATTAGTTTGCAGAGGATAATGACCTCCAGCACCATCCATGTTCCTGCAAAAGACATGATCTCATTCTTTTTATGGCTACGTGGCATTCCGTGGTGTATATCTACCACATCTTCTTTATCCAGTCTACTATTGATGGACTTTTAGGTTGATTCCATGTCTTTGCTATTGTGAATAGTGCTGCAATGAACATACACATGTGTGTCTTTATAACAGAACAAGTTATATTCCTTTGGGTATCTACCCAGTAATGGGGCTGCTGGGTCAGAAGGTATTTGTTTTTCGGTCTTTGAGGAAGAACCACACCGTTTTCCACAACGGTTGAACTAATTTCCACTTTCACCAACAGTGTGTAAGCATTCCTTTTTCTCTGCAACCTCGCCAGCATCTGTTTTTTGTTTGTTTTTTGAGACGGAGTTTTGCTTTTGTTGCCTGGGCTGGAGTGCAATGGCACGATCTTGGCTCATCACAACCTCTGCCTCCCGGGTTCAAGCGATTCTCCTGCCTCAGCCTCCCAAGTAGTTGGGATTACAGGCATGCACCACCACGCCTGGCTAATTTTGTATTTTTAGTAGAGTTGGAGTTTCTCCATATTCGTCAGGCTGGTCTCGAACTCCTGACCTCAGGTGATCCACCTGCCTCAGCCTCCCAAAGAGCTGGGATTACAGGCGTGAGTTACCGTGTCCAGCCTAGCATCTTTTATTTTTTGACTTTTTAATAATAGCCATTCAGACTGGTGTGAGATGGTGTCTCATTGTGGTTTGGGTTTGCATTTCTCTAATGATCAGTGGTGTTGAGCTTTTTATCATATCCTTGACTAAGACCCATCAGTCAATTTGTGGAATCAAGAGTGGCTTCAAGATAGACTAACTCCTAGTAGACTTTTTCACTAACAGTTACAATCCCTGAACCGCAGACCCTACACTGAAAAGGTCCCATCATATGGGCACTCCTGCTGCTGAGAAAATTGAACATAACAGTATTTCAGATAAACCTATGAGAAGATGAAACTAAGTGGAGGTAGAATTCAAACTTGTTCAGAGAAAGATACAAAACGAGAGACGTGAAATAACCATTGTCTGTAGGTCTGACAGCAAGAAATAGAGATAGAAGAGCTTCATTTGAAGTTTTGAACTGTTTACCGTAAAAATATTAATGGTGAATGTTTATCAATCATGTCTGTGTGTCAGGCACTGTTCTAAGTGCTTTATGTTCATTAACCATTTGCAGTAAATACTGTTTTCCTTCCCACAAAACAAGTGAGGAAAGAGAGGCTTAGAGAGGGGAAGTCAGTGGCCCCAAATCCTGCAGTTGATAAGTGATGGACTTAACCAGGATTTAACCCTGGGCAGTCTGATCCCAGAGCTCCGAGTGCTAATCGTTCACCCTCTCCCTCCTCCCACCCTCCAACCTCAAAGAGACCCCAGTGTGTATGGTTCCCCCTATGCGTCAGGAACATAGGGCCATTCAAGCAGCCTTTAGGTTATAGAGATGATTTACAGTCACATGGAAGGAGAGTTTTGCTTAAAACTGGTAGAAGAAATAGGTAAAGTAAGTGGGAAATGAGGTAAGCTTGCTAGCTACACAAATCATCTTCACAACTCGAAGCTCAAATACCCTCAGTGTTCAGCTGGTGAGCAGTTTTGTTTCGGATGACCCTAAGTTACTGCCAGTAGGGAAAACTGGTGAGATAAGTCAAATATTTTCCATTGGAATGTTACTTCCTTAGTGTTTTAATACTGTCGAAGGAGTATTAAAGGAGTCTTGAGGGGCCAGTGGGTGTAGGGGCTCTCCTATTGGTAGGGTTTTGCCGATGCTTCCCCTAACCTATGGAGGCAAGTACCCCTGAGAACTAGGGATGCCCTGGGGCAGAGTCCTGGAGACAAGTGGTGGAGGAGATAGTACCGCACTGGCTGAAAATGGGAACGGCAGAGAGCAGGTAGTGTGACGTGATGGAGGAGATGGTACCGCACTCACTGAAAATGAGAACTGCAGAGAGTGGCACTGGGATTCAGTTTCTATTTCCCTGAGTATTAGTGAAATGCCTGTTCAAATCCTTTGCCGATTTTTTTCGAATGTGCTTTCCAACATATTATCTTTTTTTAAATCTTAAAAGTAATAGTTTATTCTGAATACTAATGCTTGCTAAATAATATTAATATATTTTCCAGGCTGTGGTTTATTTGAAACTTTGTTTAAGGTGTCGTTCATTTAACCAGTTATTCTTTTTTATTGTGAGCTACGTAGCACGGAAAAGTACCCTAAATATATTGACAGGCCTAAAGTGAACACACCTGCTCTAGAGAGCCCACTGCCTGGAACTCCTCCTGTCACCTTCTTCCTGTCCCAGAAGCAACTGCCAGCCTGACTTGTGTGGTCACCATTTTCTTGCCTTTCTCAATAGTTTTGCCACCTAGAGTATATTCCTAAACAGTATATTTTGCCCTCTTTGAATGTTCATAGAATCATGTTGGATGTCATCTTTCGTAACTTGGTTTCCATCACTATTGGAAGACTCTTCTTGTTGCCTGTGGCTGTTGTTCACTGTCATGGCAATGTAGTGTTAAACAGCATAGAGGGGGCCAAAATTTACCCGTCTTCGGTGAACATACATTAGGGATGTTTCCAGTTTGGGGCTACTATGGAAGAGGGTTTTATGAACAGCAGTGCACATCAACTAAGATTTCTGTAGTGTTTTTCAACTGGCCCCTCATCTGAACCACAGAACGGAAGTGATTTGAATAACTGTTTTCTCAGTTCTTTCAAGAATGGTGTGTAACTAGTGCCATCCGAGACACGTATGACAGAGTTAGCTTATTTCATATGTCAGATGCCTCAGTGCAGTAGGTTCTCAAACTTGAAGGCAGAATCATGGAGAGGGTTTGTTGAAACACGTGTTACTAGGCCTCACACCCAGAGATTCTGATTCAGTAGGTCTGGGGTGGGGCCCTGGATTTTGCATTTCTGACAAGTTCCTAGATGCTGCTGAAGCTGCTAGGCCATAGGGCACACTTCGAGAATCTCTGCCTGAGGCATTAGGGCTTTAACTCTGCAGAACCAGTTCAGCTGTGAAGGAAGGAAGAGTTGAATTGCAGGCTTCTAGGTTCTAGTATCTTCAACTTTTAATAAGTAAATGCCAAATAATTTTTAAATGGTTGTACCAATTTATACTCCTCTCAGCCATACATGAGAGTTTCTGTTACTTCATATCTTCACCAAAACTTGATATTGTCAAGCTTTTAAATTTTTGCCAGTATGGAAGGTTAATAATGGTATCTCATTGTGGTATCAGTTAGTATTTCCCAAACTATTAATGCGATTAAGCACTTCTCCATATATTTATTGGCATTTTTAATTTCCTCTTTTGTGAAGTTCCTGTTCAAATCTTTTGACCATTTTTTTTTCTATTGGGTTGTCTGTTTTTCTTTTTGGTTAGTAGTTGTTCTTTATTTTGGATATTAGTTCATTATATGTTAAACGTGTTGCAAAGAACTTTTCCCATTCCTTCTGGCTTTTTCATTTTGGTGTCTTTTGATGCACCAAAGTTCACCATTTTAATTTAGCTGACTTTATCGGTCTCCCTCTTTAAAGCTAGGGGTGTGTGTGTGTGTGTGTGTGTGTGTGTGTGTGTGTCATGCATAAGAAATCCTTTTCCACTGTGAGGTCGTAAAGACAGTCTCCTAAAGTATCTTCTGAAAGCATTAGAGGCAGGGCATGGTGGCTTATGCCTGTAATTCCAGCACTTTGGGAGGCTGAGGTGGGAGGATTGCTTGAAGCTAGGAGTTCGAGACCAGCCTGGGCAACATAACAAGACCCCCATCTCTATTTTTAAAATATTTAAATAAATAAATAAAAGCATTAGGGTTGTGCCTTCCACATTTAGCTCTTTAATTCTCACCTGAAATTGATTTCTGGGGGTAGTTTTAGATAGGAATCCAGTTTCATTTTTCCCCATACATATTCCTAATTCCCCAGCACTGTTTATTGAAAAGTCCATCCTTGCCACATTGATTTGCAGTTCCACTCGGTTGTATATCAAGTCCGTAGTCCTGAATAAATCTGTTTCTGAGCCTTCTGTTCTTTTTCTTTGGTTATTTATCTATCTTTGGGCCAACACCTTACCTTACTGCCTCTGTTACAGAGGCATTAAAATGAAGTGTTGATATCAGGTAGGGCAAGTCTTTCTGTCTTGTTCTTGGGTCTGGTCTCATCTTGGCTAGTTTTTGCTTTTGCAATTCCATACAAATTGTAGAATTATCTTGTTAGGTTCTATTACACTTGATTGGAATTACAATTACTCTGACCCTTGGGGAAGAGTTGACAGATGTACAATAACAAATCTTCCAAACCACGGAGAGATGGCAGTTTCTCTATCTATTCATATCCTTTTAAACATCTCTCAAATAAGTTTTAAAATTTTCTCCATACAACTCTTACATATTTTATGTCAGCTATAGGCCTAAGTATTCCATATATTTGATGCAATTATCAATGGTGTCTTTTATTTTAAAAATAATTTTCTGCTTTCTGCTGTTATATTCAAATACAGTTAATTTTTAAATCTTGATTTTTGTATCTAGCAACTTTGTAATTCATTTATAAATTCTTGGGGATTTTCTGTCTATACAAGCAGGTCATCTGGGATGATACTAGAGGCAGCACAGTATAGACTGGGGAACAGCACCGACAGGGTCTGGACCTCAGCGCTGCCACAGATGAGTCATGTGTCTTTAGACACGTTCCATGAACTGTAAAATAAGGTGAATAATAGTACCTGCCTCATAGGGTTGCTGTGAGAATTGAGACAGTAAATGTAAAGCAAGTTGTAAGTGTTACATAAGTGTATGCTATTATTGTAATTACTTTTCTTTCCTTTCCAGTCATACTTTGTATTTCTTTTCCTTACTGCACTGGCTAGAACCTAAAGGACAGAGGTCAAGAAAGCTGGCATCCCTGACCTCCTGATCTGAAAGGAAAAGCTTTCAGTCATTCATCACTAAGCATTTTGTCCACTGTGTGTTTGTCTTAAGATTGCCTTTATCAGATTAAGGAATGTCCATTTTATTCCTAGTTTGCCGAGAATTTTTATTGTCATAGGATGTTTAATTTGGCCACATCTTTTTCTGCATCTGTTGAAGTAATCAAATTATTTTATCTTATAATCTCTTAATATGATGAATTACATTGGGTTTTATAATGATAAACCAAACAGGGTAGTCTGTATATTGCATTGTAAAGTGAGTGGGTATCAGTCGTGCAGTGACCGTGGTAGCGTGGAGCCAGCCGGATGTGCACTCAAATAAAAAGGTCAGAGCAGAGACGGACGACGGCCTGAGAGGGCAGCAGATTCGCGCTCACAGAGCAGGTCAAGCAGGGCCTCCTCGCCTTGCTCTTCCACTTCAGCATATACGTCTCCAAGTTCAGGAAATACAGTTACATCAAATGTCTAAATTGGATGGAAAGAAATTCTGTGTGCTCCCAGGATTCCAGTTCCTTACCGGAGGTTGGTGCCGTCTGAGTCTGAAAAGCTGCCCTCTTGCCGTGTTCATGCTTTGGTAGAACACCTTCAGAGCCTTGGCAAGCTCTCGGTCAGAGCCGGCTTGCTGTGTGCACATTTGGCTCATCTCCCCGGCGGATGGCAGTTGCACAGTCATCCCGCCGATCTTCAGAGTGTTGGAAGGCTCCGGGGCTGAGGTGGAAAAAGGTAACATTGATTTATGTATCTCTTTCTCTGGGCATCTCTATATTTATTTATTTTGGTGGCATTCTACTACATCGGCATTTATCAGGCACCAGTTTGGATCCATCCAAGGGAAAGGGGAAATCTCACAGGGCAGAAGAAATGTCCGGCATTTTTTGTTTATGAAACAAGATATGAATTAACTCATTTAAAAGTTTGTTTCTTAAAAGACAAATGTAGGAGTCTAGGGATAAGCTAAACAGCCAAGACTGGAGCAGTCTCTCACCTTGACCAGAAGCAATTTTCGCAAGTGATGCTTTGAGAAGCACGTTCTGCTCTCTCAGGGCTCTGTTAATGTTCCTGAGCAGTTCTGTCTCCTGCTCTAGCTTGAGCAGCTTCAGATAAAGTTCTGGTATCTGGTTTGATGCTGCCTACCAGAAAACATGTCAGTTTCGTCTTTTGTTGTATCGTCTGCATATCCTTTGAGACTGGCAATGTTTGCTACCATGGGAAAATCAAATGGGATGGGAGTGTGTGTATGGTGAGCAGAGTTTAAGCCCCTCAGGGTACACAGGAGTAAATAAAGAAAACGTTTGTTAAGGGGGAAGGAACGTCAAGCAGCCGTCATCAGAGATTTTCTAGCCACCTGGGATGCCCACTTTAGTGTCCTATGTACACACTTGGCTTATATCCTTCACAGTGGAAATTTTCTTGGTGTCTACCAGGATGTGGCCTTCACCTGTGACCATGAGGCCCAGCTGAGAGCAGCTCAGCTCGGTGCAGCCTTCTGTAACGGGGAGAGACACAGTCAAAGAAAGAAACATCCCAGTCGCCCAGCTCCAGTGTCAGGTGAGAAGTTGTTAAAGCATGTAACCACCCTGCTGGACGAGAACCCAGAGGCCCAGGGGAAAAGATGGCTCTGGCCCACCGCTGTTAGGACGCTGACTGCCTCGCTCCTCTACCCCTTCTGCAGCCCTGAATGTATGGCATGTCTGATGAAAGAATAAGTAAGCAAGGTACCTTGAAGGCCCCATAGGTCAACAATAAGGGCATTTGTCTGCAAATAATTCAGAAACTCCTGAGATGCAGTTAAGGCTGCAAATTGGACAGTCTCTTCAATTTGTGGATTCACACTTTTCCATACAGGTTTGGTATAGATAGTGTTTGGAAGGTCATAAATTCTGTACCTGAGAAAAACATAAAACATAATTTAAAACCAGAAGGGACACATTTGTAAAGAAAAGGGACAGATGAACCAAAGATTTACAGCCCATGTGTCAGATAAAAGATGACCTATGATTGATTGTCATGTTTATCACCTCCAACATCTTATTCAACAGGGATATCATCACTAGATAAATAATAATTTTTTTAAAAAGCTCAGGCTGGGCGCAATGGCTCATGCCTGTTATCTCAGCATTTTGGGAGGCTGAGGCGGGCAGATTGCTTGAGCCCAGGAATTTGACACCAGCCTGGGCAACATGGCAAAACACCATCTCTGTAAAAAATACAAAAATTAGGTGGGTGTTATGGTGCATGCCTGTAATTCCAGCTACTCAGGAGGCTGAGCCCAGGAGGCAGGGGTTGCAGTAAGGTGAGATGGCTCCACTCCACTGCACTCCAGCCTGGGCGACAGAGCGAGACTCTGTCTCAAAAACAAAAAAACAAACAAAATGGATTTCAATAAATCCCTTCTACTCAGATAATCAAAAATGGTTAATTTTCTATGTGAGGCGGTGATTTGGTTTTCGTTCTTCAAAGTCTCTCTTTATTGCCTTATCTTTATTTATTTATTTATTTATTTTGAGACAGAGTCTCGCTCTGTCACCCAGGCTGGAGTGATCTCGGCTCACTGCAACCTCTCCCTTTGGGGTTCAAGCAATTCTCCTGCCTTAGCCTCCCGAGTAGCTGGGATTACAGGCGTATGCCACTAAGCCTGGCTAATTTTTCTACTTTTAGTAGAGCTGGGGTTTCACCATGTTGACAGGCTGGTCTCAAACTCCTGACCTCAAGTGATGTGCCAGCCTCGGCCTCCCAAAGTGCTGGGATTACAGGCGTGAGCCACCACACCTGGCCTGCCTTATCTTTCAATATCCTTTTAGCCTAATTTGTTTAAGCATATCTGGTGCTTCTGCCATATCATAATACAGTCCTTTTGTTTCCAACTAAAACCTAAAAACTGTTTTGCTTAGATAACATGGTTTTACTGGATATTCTTTCTGATAATTAGAATTTCTGCTTCAGTTCTGTAAAGAGTTCAGTACACACTGACCACAGGCCAGAGACCTGGAGGGACATGTGGCCCCTCTATTAAATAGTTGGGAAATAGTCGTCTCAAAGTTAGAGAAACTATGAGGGAAAATAGTCATCTTAAAGTTAAACAGAGAAACTTCCTCTATTAAATAGATGAGGAAATAGTCATCTTAAAGTTAAACAGAGAAACTTAAGAAAACTTTGTGATAAGCTCATTTTTAAAACTTGAAGAAAGACTGGACTGCCCCCCACAGGGTCCACACGGCAGGTGGCGTGTGTGGCCCTGTTTCCGCGGTGCAGGCTGGTACCCTATCTGAATGCCCCGCTTTGCATCTTCCTTCATCCAGTTGACGCCAAGGCACCGGACAATGTGAATCTGAAAATCCATCCTCTTGCCCAGCAGCTCCAAAGGGTCGATAACCACATCCTCCTCGCCATGCGTTCTACAAACAGAAGAGGTGAACGTTGACCTCGGGTTAGGCTGGGTCCAAGCAAGTTAAGATTGTGATGTTAAGGGGGTTAAATAGAATCCTTAAGAGAGAGCTAATTTCACTGTAGACAGGATCAGTAGAGTTCATTCATGCATTCAAGAGACATGTTGAACAAGAGCCCGTTACCCTGGCACGTCAAAGTAAGATCAGGCCTTCTCAAGGATCTCCCTGCCTGGAGGAAAAAGGAAGACAAACAGCGTCATGCAATGGATGCACACAGATGTGGATGCTAAACTTGCATTGAAGATTTAGGCAGGTCCCCAGTGGAACAGAGTGGGAAAGCAGCGGCTGCCCAGATGCAGACTCTCAGGTTGTCATTTTCATTTTCATTTTCCTTTGTTTCTTTATAGTCTAGAGAGAACCCCGTTTCTGCAAGCTCAGAAACAGACTTGGACAGCTTTCCAACAAGGGACTGCTGTCCTATCAACCAGGCTCACAAAGTCTGAAACCTTTCAAATTAAATTCATTAATTTGCAACAAGAAATACAACTTGCTGGGCAGCCCAGAAGCTCGAGGTAGCCAAGTGATCAGAGTAAAGGCAGTGAGTTGTTGGGCAGCTTGGTTTCTTGGTCATGGAACGTTGAGGTTCTCTTCTTGAGCTGATTCTTCAGAAAGATGGAAAGGTTGCACTGAGTGCCTGTTGAGGGCCTTGGCACCCAGACCAGGCCGCCGCCAGCCTCCTGGCTTAGGGTTGCTAAAAGACTTTTGCTTTTGTAAAAACTGCCTGTGACAGATGAGTATCCAGAGAGGACAGTTGAGGGTAACAAGGCAACGTTTAGGACAGAGCCAATAGCTCAAAACAAAGCCTGTGCCCACAGAAAGGTCAGGTGACAGCACAGAATGAGGTCAGGCTTCACTGTCCCTACCTCGAGAAAAGGGCTGAGCTGGAAAATCAGCTTCTGCTTCTGGCTCTTGAAGCAGGTTGGGCCCTCAGCATGGGAAAGCGTCCCACGCGGCACATGCCAGGCCCACAGGGCCAGGAGGGGAGTGTGGCTGGGGAGGCGCTGCAACCCACTTGGCTTCTCTCCTGAGGGTCCATTGTTTGGAACCCACCCAGCTCTTTCGGTTTTGTCCAAGGCTCCTTCCACTATACCTGCCTCTGCCAGATGTCCTCCTCATTCCTCAGGTCCCCCAGGGGACAGCAAAAATCACATTCGTTGAGGCCAAATGGTGAATGAATGAGCTCTTTCATTTGTCTTATGAATGACCTGTTCAGGGTACCAAGTTGACCACCCCGTCAGGAGAACTCAGGCCTGCTCTGGATTTTATGTGTGTGACTGACCCAGAAGTAGGCAGGGGGGAGAAGGAGACACTCACTGTCCTGTTGGGGAGCAGGGTGCTATGCAGGTATGCAGCACCGCCTCCTCCAGCCCATCACAGTTCAGAAACTCCACTTGCTCCTCCAGCTTCCTGCAGTAGGCCAGCGACTGGAGCCAGATGTGAGCTGAGCCCAAGCGGACGACCTCGACAGGATCCCAGAAAGGGTCGTCTTCTCGAGCCACAGGGCCGTGATCTCCATCTAGAAAGCGCTGGTAAAGTTCCTGCATTAGGAATTTCCTATTGATGAACTTGGCTTTTGACCATATCCACACCTGGAAACACAGAGGTAGGTCACCAGTATTTGATTCATCTGCTGCTCTCACAATTCATCACTCTGATTTTCCCAGCACGCTCCCTTCATTGACTGGGTTTGCGGTACGCATGACCACATCCCACTTTCTCCACACCTAGCTTTGCTGACATCAAGAATATCGTATTAATTCCTGGACCTGTTACTTCCCCATTGCTTGAGCCTAGGAAACAACTTAGAGGAGATGATGAAGGGGTTAGAAAACAGATCCTCTCAGGGGAGAAGGTTTGGGGCTTATGGTGTCAGAATGGTCCTCAAAGATGCCCATGTGCTAATCCCCAGAACCTGTGAATATACTACTTTGCATGGCAAACGGAAATTAAGGTTTGTCATCAACTGACCTTAAAATACGGAGATTAGCCTGGAGTATCCAGGTGGCCCCAATGAAATCACAAGGGTCTTCAATATGGCCGAGAGAGGCAGAAGAGAGGGTCAGAGATAGGATAATGCCTGCGGGGTCAGAGAGAGGTTATGTGGCGGCTTTGAAGATGGAGGGAGGTGGCCTCGAAAAGCTGGAAGGGGCCAGGAAACAGATTCTCTTCCTCAGGCCCAGAAAGCAGTACCGCCCTGTGGACACCCTGCTTTTAGCCCAGTGAGACCCAATTTGGACTTCTCATGTGTAGAACGATAAGGTAGTAAGTTTGGGTCATTTAATGAGCCTGGTCATTCATGAACAGCAGCCATGGAAGATGATGCAGGGGTAGTTAGTCTGGAGAAGAGCTGAGAAGTGGCTCCCCCGCCATGATTGGAGTGCACACGGGCACACATCCACAAGCACAGGAGACACTCCCCGCAGCCTTCCCAGCCCAGCATGGCAGGCATTCTGAGCTCCATTCTGCAGAGACCCAAGCAGGCGTCCTTCCTTGTTCAGGGGTTCACACCCAGTGCACAGCAGATCCAGGACAACAGCCTGCCGCTGTCTTCCTCCTCACTGGGTGAGGACAGGGCCTCTGTCAACACTGGCTCTGGAGAGGAAACAAACCTGAAGCCACAGGACGAGGGATTCCAGAGGGATTCCAGGTAGGTCGTTTTTAGACCATAAATATCAGGTAAAACTAGCAACTCCTTTTCTGGGCAACTTGAAAAGCAAAAGCAAAAATCAACAGACAAGTCATTCTATGTATGATGTCTCTTCATAAAAAGGACATTCTCAGGACTCTGAAAACAGATTCCATCTTTTTCTGTTGGCCTCAAAGTGAAGAACCATAGTGCTCTCCTAGAGGCGGCACCACCATTAAATAAGAATGTGGAGGGCTGGGCACGGTGGCTCATGGCTGTAATCCCAGCACTTTGGGAGGCCGAGGCGGGCGGATCACGAGGTCAGGAGATCAAGACCAGCCTGGCTAACAGTGAAACCCCGTCTCTACCAAAAATACAAAAAATTAGCCGGGAGTGCTGGCGGGCACCTGTAGTCCCAGCTACTTGGGAGGCTGAGGCAGGAGAACGCTTTAACCCAGGAGATGGAGCTTGCAGGGAGCCAAGATCGCGCCACTGCACTCCAGCCTGGGTGACAGAGCAAGACTCCATCTCAAAAAAAAAAAAAAAAAAAAAAAAATGGGGGCAGCAGGGAACAACAGGAGTTCTAGTCATTGTGGTTTTTCTGTTTGTGTTTTTCTTTTCTTTTTAAGACGTGTGATCTTGCTGTGTCACCCAGGCTGGAGTGCAGTGGCCCAGTCTTAGCTCACTGCAGCCTTGAACTCCTGGGCTCAGGCGGGCCTCCTGCTTCAGCCTCTGAGTAGCTGGACTGCAGGCGTGCGCCACTGCACCGGCTTATTCTGTTTTTTTCTTAAAGACTTTAGGGAACTAAGATCATGGGAATCTAAATAATAAATGAATTCACTGCCTCATTACCTCTGGATATCAGACCACAGGCCTGGTGTCAGTTAAAATTGCATGTCATCCTTGGCCTGAGGAGGAAACAGGTCGGCGAGGCTCCAGGATAGGCTGCGAGCCCATGCTGACTCCCGCCTGCTCCCAGGTGGGCTCTGCAGGCCTGGTCAGAGTTCCCTGGCAGGATGTGCTGCTCACCAGAGCCAACAGCTGTTGGGTGAATACTGCTGAAAGGTAACCGCAAGCTGGCAGCATTTCCAGGTCAAAAACCCTCCCCAACCCTCACACAGCCCTGGTTTGCTCGTGAGCTTGTCTATGATATGTGACTCCCAACAGCTGCACAACACTGCGTCCTCCCTAAGAGCTGCAGCAGCAGTCACCGTCCACACGGTCAGCAGGGAGGATAGGTAAACACGTACAAGATCAACCGCAAAGTAGCATTCGTGTTTCTAGCTGGGACCCACAGCTGTCTCTGCTGCTCTTCTAGTCTTCGGAAGTGCCTGTCTCACACGCACTGCCAACATCTACACACCGTGTCAAAAGGACCCCCAGACCACAGCCTTCCAGAAGCCTCCATCTACACACCATGTCACAGGAGACCCTCAGACCACAGCCTTCCAGAAGCCTCCATCTACATACCATGTCACAGGAGACCCTCACACTACAGCCTTCCAGAAGCCTCCATCTACACACCGTGTCACAAGAGACCCTCACACTACAGCCTTCCAGAAGCCTCCATCTACACACCGTGTCACAAGCGACCCTCACACTACAGCCTTCCAGAAGCCTCCATCTACACACCGTGTCACAAGGACCCCCAGACCACAGCCTTCCAGAAGCCTCCATCTACACACCGTGTCACAAGAGACCCTCAGACTACAGCCTTCCAGAAGCCTCCATCTACACACCGTGTCACAAGGACCCCCAGACCACAGCCTTCCAGAAGCCTCCATCTACACACCATGTCACAGGAGACCCTCACACTACAGCCTTCCAGAAGCCTCCATCTACACACCGTGTCACAAGGACCCCCAGACCACAGCCTTCCAGAAGCCTCCAACTACACACCATGTCACAAGAGACCCGCAGACCACAGCCTTCCAGAAGCCTCCGTCTACACACCCTGTCACGAGACCCCCAGACCACAGCCTTCCAGAAGCCTCCAACTACACACCATGTCACAAGAGACCCGCAGACCACAGCCTTCCAGAAGCCTCCATCTACACACCGTGTCACAAGGACCCCCAGACCACAGCCTTCCAGAAGCCTCCATCTACACACCGTGTCACAAGAGACCCTCAGACTACAGCCTTCCAGAAGCCTCCATCTACACACCCTGTCACGAGACCCCCAGACCACAGCCTTCCAGAAGCCTCCATCTACACACCATGTCACAAGAGACCCTCAGACTACAGCCTTCCAGAAGCCTCCATCTACACACCGTGTCACAAGGACCCCCAGACCACAGCCTTCCAGAAGCCTCCATCTACACACCGTGTCACAAGGACCCCCAGACCACAGCCTTCCAGAAGCCTCCATCTACACACCATGTCACAGGAGACCCTCACACTACAGCCTTCCAGAAGCCTCCATCTACACACCCTGTCATGAGACCCCCAGACCACAGCCTTCCAGAAGCCTCCATCCACACACCGTGTCACAAGAGACCCTCACACTATAGCCTTCCAGAAGCCTCCATCTACATACCGTGTCACAAGGACCCCCAGACCACAGCCTTCCAGAAGCCTCCTGAGGAAAGCAGGGCTTCATCTGAAGACAGGTCACTGGCACTAAGCTTGCTTGTTTTTTTGAGATAGGGTCTCCGTCTGTTGCCCAGGCTGGAGAATAGTGGCGTGATCACGGCTCACTGTAGCCTCGACCTCCTCAGGCTCAGGTGATTCTCCTACCTCAGCCTCCCCAGTAGCGGGGACTACAGGTGCTCACCACCATACTCAGCTAATTTTGTATTTTTTGTAGAGATGGGGTTTCACCATGTTGCCCAAGCTGGTCTCGAACTCCTGAGCTCAAGCCATCCACCCACCTCGGCCTCCCCAAATCCTGGGATTACAGATGCGAACTACCATGCTGGGCCTAATCTTACTTGTTTTAATGTAAAAATGGATAGTCTTGAGGAAGACAGATTGGTAAGATTCATATCTTCATGAGAAAAAAAAAATAGAAAAAAAAACCAAACTGTACGACCCCCTTAAAAGAGAACCTGGTATGTTTTAGCAGAAGCAGTCCTATCAGACAGCTGCCTGTCCCAGTGACAGGATGCTGGGCTGAAGGAAAATGAGGGCATGAATCCAGGCCCTCAGCCCTCCCATACAATTCTCCCAATGATCAGTGTGAGAACACCGTCTCCTGTTCTGCTTCTGGTAATGACAGGCAGGTGCTCATGAGTGCCTTCGTGTGCACTCAATAACCCTTCTGTTAGCAACAGTTTAAAAGGCTATTTTTCAAACTACCTTAGACTATAATACAAAATAGAATAGCATGGAAAATGGTTTTTTAGAATTACAAATTTTCTTAAAACAAGGTCTGACAAGACAGGAAACTGCCAAGCCAAATTCTAGGGGAAAGCCTGGCCCGAAAGAGGCACGTGGAATATCGGGGCACCGGAGCCACTTTGCCCCAGTGGCCTTTGCTGGAAAAAACAGAAAAATGCAAAGTACAGACACACTGAGGGGTCCCCTCCAAGGCCTCACGGAACATGGCAGAGAAGTCCTGGCTGACTCCCCAGGGTGAGGGTCTCACGGGAGACCCTGTCTGCATCACACAGACCTGCAGGAAAGGGGCTGGTCTCTGAGGAGCTGGGTTCCAGGAGGATCCTTGCTTGGTTTCCTCCCTGGGGCATCATCTTGGCAGCCCCAGCACCTGGAGGGCGAAACCCCGTGGACGGGGTGGCGGGTGCAGTGCACAGGTGCTGACCACATGGGACGCACACACATGCTTATAGTCTTAGCTCATTGCACAATTGTTAAAAGCTTTACAAAAATCGGTCTCGGCCCAGAACATTTTGGCAATTTTCGGGCGATGAGCAGATGAGCAGAAAAGTGAAACTCAGAGAAGCTTCAATTGCTGAGCAGGGAGGGAGCAGCCCGGGGTGGGGGCCGGAGGCGCAGTCTCGAAAGGCAACGGGTGAGTGTGCTGGAGCCGGAAGCCTGAGGGCTGCTCCTCCAGGGGCCTGATATGCACAAGGGGTGCTGCAACATGGGCCTGCATTTCTGTTTCCTCCTTTGGAGGCAGAGGGAGAGGAAACAGGGTCTTAAGTTTCTAAAATGGAACTTCCTGATAGTAAGGTCCAGCCAGTGGAGTTGGTGAAACAGCCTTTTCTGGAGTCCCTAGGAGGATGGCTTTTCTCATTGCTGCAGAAAGGCAGTCTGTGTTCTCACGGGCACATGTACACACAAACACACACTTGCACACACACGCACATACGTGCATGGACAGACACCACTACCACTTGCATAAACTCCCAGGCTCCCTTCTGGTACAAAAGCCTTTGAGTCATACTCAGCATGAACAGATGCTCAGTGCAGGCTAGCTTAGGAACGCTCCCAGGAGCTGGTGCTGTGAGGGAGGGTCCAGGACAGGGAATGGCTGGTGCTGGGAGGGAGGACCCAGGACAGGGAACAAGAGAGTGGATCCCCCTGTTCCCCAGAGCTCCAGCTCATACTTGGAATACGTTTTGCCCTTGACTGGGTCTCCGGAGGCTGCAGCTGGTAAAGATAATCTGCGTCCCCATGGATCCTCACCCCCTGAGTCCCGTCCCCGTGGATCCTCACCCCCTGGGTCCCGTCCCCGTGGATCCTCACCCCCTGGGTCCCGTCCCCGTGGATCCTCACCCCCTGGGTCCCGTCCCCGTGGATCCTCACCCCCTGGGTCCCGTCCCCGTGGATCCTCACCCCCTGGGTCCCGTCCCCGTGGATCCTCACCCCCTGGGTCCCGTCCCCGTGGATCCTCACCCCCTGGGTCCCGTCCCCGTGGATCCTCACCCCCTGGGTCCCGTCCCCGTGGATCCTCACCCCCTGGGTCCCGTCCCCGTGGATCCTCACCCCCTGGGTCCCGTCCCCGTGGATCCTCACCCCCTGGGTCCCGTCCCCGTGGATCCTCACCCCCTGGGTCCCGTCCCCGTGGATCCTCACCCCCTGGGTCCCGTCCCCGTGGATCCTCACCCCCTGGGTCCCGTCCCCGTGGATCCTCACCCCCTGGGTCCCGTCCCCGTGGATCCTCACCCCCTGGGTCCCGTCCCCGTGGATCCTCACCCCCTGGGTCCCGTCCCCGTGGATCCTCACCCCCTGGGTCCCGTCCCCGTGGATCCTCACCCCCTGGGTCCCGTCCCCGTGGATCCTCACCTCCTGGGTCCCGTCCCCGTGGATCCTCACCTCCTGGGTCCCGTCCCCGTGGGGCCTCACCTCCTGGGTCCCGTCCCCGTGGATCCTCACCTCCTGAGTCCCGTCCCCGTGGGGCCTCATCTCCTGGGTCCCGTCCCCGTGGATCCTCACCTCCTGAGTCCCGTCCCCGTGGATCCTCACCTCCTGAGTCCCGTCCCCGTGGATCCTCACCTCCTGAGTCCCGTCCCCGTGGATCCTCACCTCCTGAGTCCCGTCCCCGTGGATCCTCACCTCCTGAGTCCCGTCCCTGTGGGGCCTCACCTCGTGAGACCCGTGGTGGGTCACCTTCACCAAGACCTCCTTCTGTAGGTCGTAGCCCCTGGAATCTGACGATGCCAAATTTTTCACCTTCAATTCCATGTTAAGTCCCTGGTAAAAGAAACACTTCTCACTAAATAATCGTACATTCGGCTGGGCACAGTCCCTCATGCCTGTAATCCCAGCACTTTGGGAGGCTGAGGCGAGTGGATCGCTTGAGCCCAGGAGTTCAAGACCAGCCTGGGCAACATAGCAAAACCCCATCTCTACTAAAAATACAAAAATTAGCCAGGCATGGAAGTGCACACCTGTAATCCCAGCTACTTGGGAGGCAGAGGTGGGAGGATCACTTGAACCCGGGAAGTGGAGGTTGCAGTAAACCGTGATTGCACCACTGCACTCCAGCCTGGGCGGCAGACTGAGACCCTGTCAAAAAGAAAAAAAAAAATCCTACATTCACAGCTCATACCACCTTTGCAATTTATTTTTCATTCTTCCACCCTCGGGCTTCCTAAATGATGAATGAATAAGACTTTCTCTAAGATGTCCCACTCTTGCCCCTTGGATTTCCCACTAAGAGGAAAGACAGAGCACCAGATTTTCTCCATTGTATCCTGGAACTAACACTTGGAGTCCCTACCAAATTGATTAAATCTCTTACAAGGTTCCGGCCGATGGGAGCTCACGTCTCCAGGGAGCTGTCCCCAGCCCAGGTGGTCTGTGTGGCACAGCAGCCATCAGGGTGCCTAGACCCGGAGAGGCCCCAGGACCATCTGGGAGGGCCTGCTCATGGCCAGCAAGAGTTGGTCTGGGATCCCGGTGGCCCTGGTAGGCTGTTGGTGAAAGGAATGGTACTCGGGCCTGGGCTGGGCAGTCTGGCTTCTGTCGCTAGTTCCCTGAGAGTCCCTGGGAACGCACCCCTGCCCCACAAGGCCTTGAGGTCCTTTCTGCACCTGGCACACCAGCTCCTGGCTCCAGCTAACTTACCTTCTTCAGCTCTTCACTCATTTGATTTGCTTCTGAACCAGCGGCATCAGTTTGATGTAGTCCTGGAATGCAGCCAGGACACTGGGGCCTGCCTTGCCGTCTCCACCGTCCGCAGCACCTGGCAACAATCACAGTGGAGGCGAAAGTCAGTCACTTGTTCCGCCATGAAGAATTTTTTTTTTTTTGAAATAGAGTTTCACTCTCGTTGCCCAGGCTGGAGTGCAGTGGCGCCATCTCGGCTCGCTGCAACCTCTGCCTCCCGAGTTGAAGCAATTCTCCTGCCTCAGCCTCCCGAGTAGCTGGGATTACAGGTGCGCACTACCACACCCGGCTAATTTTTGTATTTTTAGTAGAGATGGGGTTTCACTATGTTGGCCAGGCTGGTCTCGAACTCCTGACCTCAGGTGATCTGCCCACCTCGGCCTCCAAAAGTGCTGGAATTACAGGCGTACAGGCATGAGCCACCATGCCAAGCCCTTTTTCTTTTTCTTTTTTTTTTAGATAGCTGTTTTGCTCTGTCATCCAGGCTAGCGTTCAGTGGCATGATCTCTGCTCATTGCAGCCTCCACCTCCCAGACTCAAGCAATCCTCCCATCTCAGCCTGCTGAGTACCTGGGACTACAGGTGCAAGCCATCATGCCTGGCTAATTTTTAAAATATTTTGTAGAGATGAGGTCTCACTTTGTTTCCCAGGCTGGTCTTGAACTCCCAGGTTCAAGCGATCCTCCTGCCTTGGCCTCTCAAAGTGCTAGGATTACAGGCATGAGACACCACACCCAGCCGCCATGAATAAATGTGTATGCTTACTTGTTCATTCGTTCAGCTGTTCATCAAATATCTACATTTTAAAATTACAAGCATGTAATTTAAAAACAAACAAGGGAAAATGACACTGCCTGGCTTCTCCTTACGTGGTTGCTTATCTCGACCCATGAATCCTGGCCGCAGGCAGGAGGTCCTCTGCCCCCAGTTCCCATTCTTGGTCTCAGGGTCCTTGACCCAAGGTGGCTCCAGACTGGAGGAGGGTGGGGCGAGGTGAAACATGGCTGGCTAGACGGAAGGCCTGGAGGTATCCTCAAGCTGCTGCTGGCACAGCAAGCGACCTGTGCTTCTCTTATACTTGGGGTGGCTTGAAGGAGGGACTCGTGGAGATTATGGGAGGATCAATCTCCCTCCCAAACCCAGGCTGGTACTGCCTCTAATCAGGAAATCTCAACTCTTAGAGACCCCTGGCCTGTGGGTGCACACAGTGCCCTTGGCCCTGAGGTCTGACCCCAAACTGCTCACACAGCTGCTGCCTTGTTGGGGACCCAAGTCTTCCCTAGGGTCTGAGCCAGGGTCTGGGGCTGGTTCAGCTTCATGGCGCCACCAGGGCCACAAGGGCAGTGGCACGGTCAACCTCTGAGGACAGGTCAATGAACAGATGGCTTTTCCGGGCCTGGTATGACAGAGTCTTACTGGTTTGTTGTTTTGTTTTGTTTTGTTTTGAAATGGAGTCTCGCTCTGTCACCCAGGCTGGAGTGCTGTGGCACGATCTCAGCTCACTGCAACCTCCTCTTCCCAGGTTCAGTCAATTCTCCTGCCTCAGCCTCCCGAGTAGCTGGGACTACAGGTGTGTGCCATCACATCCGGCTAATTTTTTGTATTTTTAGTAGAGATGGGGTTTCACTGTGTTAGCCAGGATGGTCTCGAACTCCTGACCTCGTGATCTGCCCGCCTCGGCCTTCCAAAGGGCTGGGATTACAGGCATGAGCCACCGCGCCCGGCCTGGTTCATTTTTAAAAGTCGAGAACTTCAGCAGAAGAAGAGCAAGGAGGTGGATTTCAAATCGATTTATTTTGCTGAAATTCTGAGAGAAACACTGTGGTGTGGGGACAGGGAGGAACTCTTTTGCACACACACAGGTGGATCTGCCCACTTTCCACCAGCGGTTTCATTACTGCGAGTTCAGGCAGAGTCCCGGTGCTGAGCAAAGCGTGGGGCCCCTCCGGGAAGCCCGCACGTCACTGAGATCGCAGCGGGCTCCGGCCTCGCCTGGATTCTGGGGGAGCCGCCCGGAGCGCGGTGAATCGGGGCCGGGGAGAGGGGCGGGGAAGGCGTGCGAAAGCCCCAACAGAGACCGGCAGCGGCGGGCGGCCAGCGTGGGTTACTGCTGGGGGCTGCGTTCAGGGGAGAAGGGGAGATTCTGTCTCAGAAGCCTCGGGCTGCACGTTTTTGTGGGCCGCGCATTTGTAGCCCAGAGCAGGCCCCAGCCGGCCCCTCTGGAGTTGGGCCACTGCTTCTGCAGGCCCAGCAGGCCCCTGGGGGTGGCCGGAGGCCACTAACTGGCTTCTCCAGCTCAGCATTCTTCTCTCATTTGCTGTGTACCCCACTCTCTTCTCTACCCCTTTGAACCATCTTTACCCTCATTCCTCAGGGAACGTTTAACGAGTTGAATGTTTACCATGTAGTCACTCTATATGGAAATCATAATTCAATTTTGTAAACATCAGACTTTGACAAAACAAATGATGATTTTCTTAAGGAAAGCAGAGAGACAGAGTGTGAAATCGCTGCTCTCAGATCAGCACACGGGAGAGGCCAGCAGTCAGGAGGGGGCTCACCGAGTTTGTCTGCACTCGCTCCCTCCGCAGCCGCCCTCTCCAGCTGGAAGAAGTCGTAATCGAACCTGCTCAGGTCCTCACTGCCCCACTCCGAAGGAAACCCCACGTACAGGTAGGTGCTGTTGGATCCCAAAATCAGGCGGTCCTGGGGAGGAGACGGTGGGCTCAGGAGGGGTTCGAGGCCAAGGAGGGTGAGGTGAACCTCCCCAGTGAGAAGGATCTGAGCAATGTCCTCCCCGCAGGAATCCCCCAGACAGGGAGAGACGCAGACAGGAGGGAGGTGGCCTCTGGCTCCTGCGTTCACCTTCATCGCACACATTGAGGGCGTGACTCCCTTGGCCCTGGGGGTCTGTGGGGACCACCCAGAGCCAGGCCCTCCCTCCACGCTTTCCAGGTGGGTCTGGGTGAGTGCAGCCATGGCTGCAGGGGACACCAGGGCCTAACTTAGACTACAGGCTACAGACGGCCTTTTCCGAGGCGTGATGCCCAAGCTAAGCCCTCCTGGGCGGTAAGTCTTGGTGAGGCAGAGACAGCTGCTGAACAACCAAAAGAAGGGCAGTGTGGCCAGGGACAGGAGGCCGAGGGAGGTCACTGAGGGGGCTTTCCAAATGGGGAGTGGCCAATCCCCATCTGCCTGTCCTGTCTGAAAGGCTGTGGCCACCAGGGAGGGGAGAGGGCTGCTGGGAAGCTGGCAGGGGCCCCAGGGTTGGCAGATTGGGGAGGAAGAGGCAACGATGTTTGCAAGATGCTGTTCAACCCCTCTCAGTGACAGGCTCTTAGAAAAATCTAAAATGGCACAAAATGTTAGAGCTGGAAGGGACCTTGGAGAACACCTAGTTCAGCCCTCCTTGTTTTCCAGGTGAGGTCAGAGGAGTGAAGTGACTTGCCCAAGACCACACAGCGAGTCAGGAGCAGGCCTGTCCCTCCAGCAGTGGTGCCATGTTGTCCCCAAGCCATGGTGGCAGAGGAGCTGGTGTGAATGCCCCATCCTGCCACGTCTGTGATGTGGGCACCTCACATGACTGTCCCCTCCCAGCTTTTGGGGGGGACCTAGGACATTCTGTGAGCCTGCAGGAAAGTTTACCAAATGCTGCAGCTTTGTCCTGGTGGTGATGGGCACCCCATTAATGGCAACCTTGCATTTGCTGTGTGGAGTGACCATCACTTTACCGTCGGCATTTGTGAAGGAAGCGTGTTTATCTGAAATTCTAAGAAGACGAGAGTCAGTCTAAGACACCCAGCAAACGGCGGTTTCCGTGAGCAGGTACGCTGACCTTTCTCATGTGCACGGGAGGGAAGGTCTACAGCTGCGGAGGATGGCAGGTGGCATCTCGGGGCCTCCTGTGTGCTGTGGCCCATGATGCATGGGGACAGCAGCGGGCGCAGAAGGACCCTGCCCTTGGGGAGCACGGGGAGCTGGGAGACAGCAGGCAAGGGCTTCATAACAGAAGGAACACCAGCTGAGGGCCTAGCGCTGCAGGGAGCCGGCCAAGGCCACACTGGAGTCCTCCCGCTCCCAGGCCAGCGGGATGGGGTGGTGGGAAAATGGCAGCAAGCAAGCTTCAGAAGAGACACTCAGGAGGCGACTCTTAACGAGCCTCACCTACTCCGGGTACGTTTTGATCTGTTTCTGCGCCCTCGCCGTATAAATTCAGACCTTATAGGATTTGGGGCTGGACATCAGGGGTGTCAGGTTGGTGTCCCCCCTCCCCGCCCTGCTCCCCTGCACCGGATGTCATCTGTGTGTCCTGAATGACTGGCTCCCTGCCTTAGCATGTTCCATGTTCCTGCACTCCTTGGCCATCATGGAATGTTCTGGATGTGGAGACCCGTGTGCATCCAAACCCTTTTTTGCATGGGGCCCAGGGATCCTGTGGGAAAGGTTGCGGCCTCATCACTGGAGTTCAGACATTTACGCACCTGTGTGTTGGACTAAGGACGTGTTCTGGAAAGGGACTTGAGGGGGATCCCCAGGAAGATGTCCCAAGAAGGAGGCTGGCAGTGCAGGACGAGGCGGGGCCAGCCAGCCCCTGGGTCAGCACCCCTCCAGCCACGACGGCCCGTGGGCTTTCGTACGGGGACGGGGGTGATCTGTCTGAAGGACGCAGGTGATGGTGCTTCCCAGCTGGAGACACTCCAGCAGCAGCCTCCCAGGCAGGGCAGCCACAGAGCTGGGGACAGCTCTTGACTGGGTGAGGCCCGGCATGGGGTTTCCCAGGGCTCCTGCAGGAGCCTCCTGAGGGAGCCCCAGGGGTCACTCCACAGTCTGGGCTTTCTGTAGTCCGGTGGGTCAGGGCTCCAAGCACTAGGAGAGATCCAGGGATGCGCTTATGTTTGGGCCACCCCCGGTGGGCTTGTTCGTTCAGCCCCCTTCGTTTCCTGGCCTGCTCTACTTACATCTGTTTGTGAAGAATTATTACACAGAATCTAGAAACCAGCTTTCCCTTTTCTCCCAGGGTTGGAGCCCAGGAAGCAAACCAGCACTGCACCCTAGATTTCAGCCAGAGGACGAAAGCCCTGCCCTCAGCTTTCTCAGACCAGCCCTGGAGTAGGTGGCCCGGGGAGACCTGGGCAGTGTCCCTGCTTGTCCTGCAGACTGTGTGGCTCTGCAGACCTCTAGATGGAGGAGGCACAATTCTCTAATGCTGGACAAGGACACTGATCATGGAAACTCACCCCAAACCTTGAATCGTGATAGCATTTGAGGCAGCCCGACCAGCGTCACATGAACCTGAAAAGAATCAAGATATAATTTATTTTGAAAATAAATCAGACACTTTCAGAATTTGAGCGTAAGAAGTTAACATGTCTGATGCGTTGGAAGTGACGTTTTCTCTACAGTGGGATGGTACTGAAGGGATTTTTCCAATTGGGATTTTCAGTCATAATGGTACTTAGACATACTTTTCTTTCTGCCTTGTGTGTGGGGGGAAGAGCGGGGATGTTCCTAACTTTTAAAAAGTTCCACCTTCTTCATGAGCATTCTGGAGGAAGACACCGTTAGGTCTGGGCCTTAGGAGACCCGCTGAATACTGGCCACAGCAGAGGTTCTGGTGTTTGAAGCTCCATTTCTGTGTAGTGACTGACCCCAAGGAGTGCAGACATGTCACCCCCCACATCCCCACATCCCCACATCCCACGGCCATCTCGCACGGAGCCCTCGCGGCCGCCCTAGGGGTGCACGGAGCCCTCGCGGCCGTCCTGGGGGTGCACGGAGCCCTCGCGGCCGTCCTGGGGGTGCACGGAGCCCTCGCGGCCGTCCTGGGGGTGCACAGCCGGGGAGGGGAAGCCAGGGGCTCCTGCGGTTCTGGGCGCTGTGTTCCAACCTGTTCAGCACTCATTTAGGTCAGGAAGACAATTCAACGGCTGATGCCCTCCTCAGAAACCGCTAAACAAAAATGTAACAAGAACGATGCCAGGATAATAGATGAATAAAACGTGCTGTATACATCCGAGGGAATGGTTTTCAGCCTTCAAGAGGAAGGAAATTCTCACACATGCTACATGGATGCACCTTGAGGACATTCTGCTGAGGGCATAAGCCAGTGAGAGATGGATGAAAAGGTCCTTATCTGAGGTCCCCCCATCGTCAAATCCACAGAGACAGAAGGTGGGACAGTGGCTGCCGGGCTGGATGGGGAGGGGTTATCTGAGGTCCCCCCATCCTCAAACACACAGAGACAGAAGGTGGGACACTGGCTCCCAGGGCTGGAGGGGGAGGGGTTATCTGAGGTCCCCCCATCGTCAAATCCACAGAGACAGAAGGTGGGACAGTGGCTCCCAGGGCTGGATGGGGAGGGGTTATCTGAGGTCCCCCCATCCTCAAACACACAGAGACAGAAGGTGGGACACTGGCTCCCAGGGCTGGAGGGGGAGGGGTTATCTGAGGTCCCCCCATCGTCAAATCCACAGAGACAGAAGGTGGGGCAATGGCTCCCAGGGCTGGAGGGGGAGGGGCAGCTCCCGTTTCATGGGTACAGAGTTTCCGTCTGGGAAGATGAAAATGTACTGCAGATGGATGGTGGTGATGGTCACACAATATGAATGTACTTAATGCCACTGAGCTGTACTCTTAAAATGGTTCAAATGAACTTTATGTATATTTTACCAAAATGAAAAATATTTAAAAAACAAGAAAGAAAAGAAACATGCCTGTGGGGCAAGAAGCATGGGAAGGGCGGGGACAGGGGGGAGGGTAGGGGAGGGCGGGGTGGAGAGAAGGCAGTGCAGGGGCAGGGGGAGCACAGGGGGAGGGCAGGGTGGGGAGAAGGCAGGGCGGGGGCAGGGAAAGGGAAGGGGGAGGGGAAGGACACGGAAAGGGAAGGGGCAGGGGAAGGGCAGGGAGGGGAGAGCAGGGGCAGGGGAAGGGCAGGGAGGGGAGAGCAGGGGCAGGGGGAGGGCAGGGTTGGGGCAGGGGAAGGCAGGAGGAGGGTGGGGTGGGGAGAAGGCAGGGCGGGGGCAGGGGGCCGGCTGAGTACCAGCTTGAATGAAGTACTTGAGCACCCTGCTGAGCTGAGGGTCCTCGTTGACGTTAAGAAGGTGAGGGAAGGTCATCATCTGCCGCTCCTGCAGGAGAAGTGGAGAGGGTGGGTGTCACCAGTCCGCACCAGCCCACTGGGGAGAGCAACACTTCTTTCCCGTCTCTGTGCACCTTGTCAACCCTCCTGGGGAGGGAGGAAAGCTGAGAGGGGCTGGGGCATTGCTGATGGTGGGGTGGAGTCTCAGGCAGGCCAGCCGTCAGGAGTCTGAGTACATCTGGACTGGACAGTTCCAAGGAGCTGTCTCCCGGCTGCCCTCCCCAGCTGTCTGCATGCCCCGCTCTGGTCCCCTGCCTGGGCAGCCCCTCCCCATGTCTCCATGCAGCCTCTCATTCTCCCGAAGTGCTGCTGGCTGGCTGAGAATCAGATGTTGATGGCAAAAAGTGGGGTATGGCACGAACCCTCGCCTGGCAACCTGAACATGTCATTCGTCCACACAAGGACTGTTGTGGCGTAGGGATTTGACAGTAAACAGAACGGGGATGATTATGCAGCCACGAGGAAGACTTTTACAGCTTGAAATCCTCTCTGACAAAGAGTAAAGAAGGCAAAAACCCTTCCAATTTTTACTGTATATGCAGAACCCAAAATCACGTATTCCTCCATGTGACCCTACTTGACCCTTGAAGCTGAGAGTCCCAGCCACCACTTACACAGAACGTGACTCAGTACAGCCCTAACTGTCTGGTTTCCTGATGCCACAGACCCCACCCTGCTCCACCCCCCAGGCCCTGAGGCCGTAGTTAGGCAGTATGAGGTTCCGGAATCCCCAGCTCCAGTCCCCTCGTACTCCAGGTCTGATCCTCGACTTTGGGATTTTCCCAGGGCCTCGTGGCCATGGGGAGTGGGGTGGGGTGGAAGCCGGGGTGGCCAGGGGAGGCCGAAATTCACATCACAGCCCATTTAGGGTGTGATATCATCAGCGAATGCCAGGATAGACACCCGGCCTCACGCCCTGCCAGGCCCCGAGTCCTCCCCGTTTCCCTTGCTGGCATGCCCTGATGTTCTCTCCCTAGCTCTGCCAGTAGCATCATTACCAGTCACACGTTACACATTCACCAAAAAAGCCTCGCCACAGTCGGGCCTGGCCAGCCGGACTGCAGCCTGTGCCTGGCCCCCTGCCCTGGGCTCAGCCTCCGCAGGTGGCGGAAGTGAAGCTCACCTGGGCCTTCTCCAGCAGGTGTGCCCAGGTCACCTGATCAGGAGTCCCCAGCTGCTGCTCTGCCTGGAGACAGGCCGACGGCTCTGGAAGGAGGGAGGCATTTTAAGCAGCGGGTCTGTGGTGCCAGGGGGAGGCACGGGATAGCTAGTGTGTCTCCGGCCCTGTTCTCAAAGCCCAGGATCCCAGCAGCAGCAGGAATGCAGCATACTTATGCGTGAAGACGAGATCTTTCGGTAAGTCCTACAAAGAGGACTTTTAATTCCCCTCCTAATTCGTAAGACGTTAGTGCAAGAAGGTCCTTTAAGGGGGAGGCATGAGTTCAGTGTTCTGTCTCTTATTTTTGTACTTGCTCAGGCTTGTGAGGGCGTTTCATGTGATTCCTTGCTACAGGGAATTGCCATGGGGTCGGGGGATTCGGGAAGAACCATAGGCTTACACTGTTTTCCACACAGTCCGTGTCTGTGCTTGAGAGCAGTGGGGGTTACGTGCTACGCATAGGTCCACATCTGGCATGTCCAGTTTTTGATGGTACGGAGATTTGTGACAGGCAGAGCCAGGCCCAGGCCAGCCACACACACGTGTGCACCGATTCTGATTTAGGGAGCGCTTTGTTGAGGCTGAAGCCTCAGCGAGTCGGGTCGTGTGCCTGGGAATGGGCCAGGTGGGGCTCGGGGCTGGCCCACCCTCTGTCTGAGCCTTTGGGTAGCCTGGCATGATGGGTAGGGCACGGGGCGCAGGAGGTTCTGCCACTACCCGAGGGTCCCCAGGAGGGAGGGAGCCCGTTCGATATTGCTGCTTTGATACCGGATGTTCATGCCAATTTCATCTCAGTAGTTTTGTTTTACCTTTTTTTCCATCTCATTTTAAATCATTAATGAGCATAAAACGATATATATCTTTATGCTGCCAAACTGCAGTCGAAGGTCTGTACCTATCACAGGGGTTCTCGATAATTGCGCACGTTGGAATCACCTGGGGCCCTTTAGCGCTGATGGCTGCCCGGGATTCTGGTTTGTGAGTTTGGGCGGAGCCCTGTCACCAGGTGGCTGGGATGCACAGCCAGGGTGGAGCTCTGTCTTGGAGGAGGTGGCCAATCCTCCATGGGCTTCCAGCGTCATCTCTCCGCAGGAAGCCCTCAGCGGGCAGATACCAGGTGGCCACTGTCCAAATCCGGTAAGGAAAAACATGCTGGGAGAAACAATGTTCTCAAAATAAAAATGAGGCTGGTCGCGGTGGCTCACGCCTGTAACCCCAGCACTTCGCGAAGCCGAGGCAGGAGGATTACTTGAGCCCAGGAGATTTGAGGCTGTCGTAAGTGGTGATCACACCTCTGCACTCGAGCCCGGGTGACAGAGCGGACCCTGTCTCAAATACTAAATAAATAAAATGTCAATAAAAATGAGAGTAAGGGCCGGGCGCGGTGGCTCAGGCCTGTAATCCCAGCACTTTGGGAGGCCGAGGCGGGTGGATCACGAGGTCAGAAGATCGAGACCATCCTGGCTAACACGGTGAAACCCTGTCTCTACTAAAAATACAAAAAATTAGCCAGGCGTGGTGGCGGGCGCCTGTAATCCCAGCTACTCGGGAGGCTGAGGCAGGAGAATGGCGTGAACCTGGGAGGTGGAGGTTGCAGTGAGCCAAGACTGTGCCACTACACTCCAGCCTGGGCGACAGAGCGAGACTCTGTCTCAAAAAAAGAAAAAAAAAATGAGAGTAAGATGACCATCTTAAACTGCAGGGCTATTGTTCCTCACAACTGCAAGTGAGTCTATGTTTATCTCAAAGTTTTTTTTTAAAAGGATGGAACCACAATATCCTGGACAAAGCCCCAGTGCTCCCCACTGTGCCCCAGCCACCCCTCAGATTCAAATCCAGGTGCTCTCTCCACCCCCGGCCCCAGGCTTCGGCCAGGTCAGACCCCCCCGTTGCTCAGGGCATCGGCCCCTGACTCGGTTTACCTGACATTATGGAGTTTCTGCATCAGGGCAGCAGCTTGCTGTTCTCCGCCCTTGACTTTCTCATCAGTGTCCAGGTGTTGACCACTGCTTTGTTCCGGATCTTTTAAGCCCTTTCATGTGCAAAGATGGACACACTCTTAGGCTTGGAGCCCCTTGCTGGAGCAGCAGCACCCCCAGGGCACACTCAGGTCTCCCCCCACCCCCCTCCCCCCCAGATGACTTGAGATTCCGCACCAGGTCTGGTTCCATTCAACCATTAAGACCAAAGTGACTTGAATCGCCTGCACAGTTCAAATAAACACGTGCAGCTCAGCCAGGCCGGACCTCAGCCCCTGACGTGTCCTGGGACCTGAACACAGTCAGCCAATTGGGCTGACTTGGTTAACCTAAGAACCTGCCCAATCCCTGTGGCTGCTGAAATTAACTCCTGGCCTGGAGGCTGTCCGGAGGCTCAGCTCTGCGCCTGCGCCGGGCTAGGAGGAGCCTCAGAGGTGTTCTAGGTCACTCCTTCCGATGTCGTCAGAGAAAACAGATGCCCCCAAATATTGCATGGGATATACAGTAAAACATGCCTTGTTCTCTGAAATTTCAATGTAACCAAGCACCTTGTATTTTTATTTGCTAAATCTGGTAACTGTACCCCTTTCGTTTTACACAGGGGAGATGGAATCAGAGTTTACAAGTCCCACGGGCCGTGGGCACCATTTTCTCTTTCCTCTGTATCACATGGTCTCTTGTGTAAAAACTGGGAGCAACAGATTTGCATCTGATAAGCAGGGAGAAAACAAACGTTCTGGATACTGCTTAAGGCAAAATTCGATCTAAAGCTCTGAGCTTGGGCAGGGCATGGTGGCTCACACCTGTAATCCTGGTACTTTGGGAGGCCGAGGAGGGAGGATCACTTGAGTCTGGGAGGTTGAGGATGCCATGAGCCATGATTGTGCCACTGTACCCCAAGCTGGGTGACAGGGTGACACCCTATCTCAGAAAATAAACATAAAACCTGAGCTTGTGTCAGATGCTGGAATAAAATGCCTCATGGTGTGCCACAATACCGAGGCTGTGCAGTGAGGAATGAGAAGGAAGACATTTGTCACCAACATGCAAGTGTGGCTGTGCTGAGAAGAGGGCCAGAGAAAAGACCAGAACGGGAGGCAGCTCCTGGGTGGCACAGTCGTAACCACAGTTCCCAAGCCTCACTCACACACCAGGCAGAACTCTGCTAGGCACAGTTCACACATGACCTCCTGCGGTCCTCTCCCCAGCGCTGTGAGTGAGGAATGCTGGCTCAGTGTAACAGGTGATAGGGGAGAGGTTCTATTTCTTGCCCGTGGTCACAGCTGCTAGGGCCAGACTCTGTCTGACCTCTAAGCCCATAGACTTGGTGAATGACATATCAGGGCTGGCAAGTAAGTTTCACCTCACATGCCAACTCCAGCTGTCCAGAACCAGGCCTGACAGTCCCAGTCTCCTGCCCGGACTCGGTGGGGAGCTGGGCTGGTGGATTCCCAAGGCCGGCCTTCACCTAAGGAGGGGTAGGCAGCATGTGGGGACGGTCCTACCATGGCCACAGACTCTCCTCTCCCCACACCTCCCTTTCTTAGAAGGTTCAGGAGAGCAGACTTGGAATGAGCTGCAGAGGCCGAGAAGCAGGAACTCGGCTTGGTGACAGCCTCCCGTAGTGCTGACCAAGTGGACCTGTCTCCCAGCCAGGTGGGTGGGAAGGAACCTGGCAGTGACAGCCCCTCCCTCCCTGGTGACTCCTGCGGCCATTAGGCCACCTCCACAGACTGCAGTGTGCAGAGTGGACCCTGGGAAGTGCGGTAACTCACAGTGTGGAGAGCTGGTCTGTGCAGGGGCTGCAGGGCTGCCCAGCGAGTGGCTCTGACCGAGGAGCTGTCGCTTACAGAGCTCATCTTCATTTGTCATTAGCACAAAAATCCCCTTGCCTGGCACCATGCCCTGTGTGACAAAAGGAGAAAGCTGTGAATAGCCGTGCTATTCGGCAGGAAAATACAGGGACAGATCAAACCAATCACATCAGGACCAGCATCCGTGCCGCCCCCATCCCTGAGCCCCCAGTTCTGCTCCCATCCAGGACCCAGTGACACAGCCCTGCCCTGAGGCTCCGGGTCTCCATTCTTTCCCTCGTGTTTTAGTTCCTTTCATTCCTCTCTCTCAGGTCGTTTTGTTTTCCTCCTGGACCCCCTTCCCAATGGCAACCCCTGCAGTCTAAGAACACTGACAGACTTTGCTAGATTTAGAACGTAGAATCACCATGGATGATAAATATTCACAGACGTACCTTTCCGCATATCTTAATGTTGATAGAGTTTCCTCATAGCAGATGTCAGCTGGACTTACGGCTGCGATCTGTGAAAACAGCCCTTTCAGACTTTGTTACTTATAGAGGAGTTTATTGTTATTAAAGCAGCTCGTATTCACAGGGCAGTTTGGCATCTTGTAATTTATGATATTGTTCCAAATTTACAGTTTAGAAATGGTGGCTTAGAGGAATGCCTGAGGCCACTTGCTGAACTAGGGCTCGAACCCACCCCTGCCTAACTCATACCTGTGCTGCCAGCTGTGAGACTGACCGCCCTCGGGACTGAGTCCTCCGTGGACTCCCTCAGGGGCCTGAGTGACGGTTGAATGTTAGTCTCACAGAGACCTTGCTCGTTTTGTGACAGCCACTTGTATGGTTTCAAGTCTGGCTGTTGACTTTATTTATACTTATATTTTTTTGAGACAGGGTCTCACTCTGTCACCCTGGCTGGAGTGTGGTGGAGCAATCATGGCTCGCAGCCTTGACTTCTTGGGCTCAGGTGGTCCTCCTGCCTCAGCCTCCAGAGTAGCTGGGACTACAGGCATGCACCACCACACTCGGCTAATTTTTGTGTTTTTTGTAGAGACAGGGTCTCTCTGTGTTGCCCAGGCTGGCGTTGAACTCCTGGGCTCAAGGGATATGCCCACCTCAGTCTCCCAAATTGTTGGGATTACAGGTATGAGCCATTGTGCCTGGCCTTGACTTTGGATTGATTGTTCCAGAATTCAGAAAAGTTTTCAACTCAGAAGCAAACTTAGTGATGATTGGGTGGGCAGGTCACTGAGGATGGCTGGGGAGGGTGGCTGAGGGTGGCTGTGGCAGCTGCCATGTGGCAGCACATCCTCTGTGGGCTGGGAGGCCCGGGACCCAGAGCTCTGGGAGCCCGGGAAGTAATTATTTACATTTGTCTAACTTCACAGCTTTTAAAGCTTGTTCAGTTACGCCATCTCATTTAATCATCATGGCAATATTTTCAGGTGGATTTTTATCACCACTAAAAATTAAGGCTGTAAGACATTTGTGTTAAAACTGGGATTGGCGCCATAGAGACTGGAGAGCTTGGCTGTCGGCCTTGCAGGTCCTCTGTTCTCTTTGCTTCTTGAGATAATGGATGCCACCCTCTGCCTCTCCCCAGCCTGCTCCTTTGTTAAAGTTTGTGGGTTCCTGAGATGATGGATACCCACCCTCGACCTCTCCCAAGCACGCTCCTTTGTGAAAGCACTGCCCTCAGGCAGCCCCTGTCAAGTCTTGCAGGTCTGGGCGTCTCGGTGGCTTGGCACACATCTGCTGAGACCCGCTAGATTGAATGTTGTAGGTTAACGTTCAAAGAGCATCTTACAGGCCTTCTTGTGTCCCAGGTTTTTGGGGAGATGTCCCGTTGAGGCCCACAGGTAACTGACAACCAGAAAAACTTTAAAATGAAGTATTGAAAATGGTCAGGATTGAGTGATAAAGAGTAAGGTTGTGTTTTACTGTGGATTTTGGAGAGAAATGCATGGAACTGGTCCCGACAGGGAGCATTTCTCTCCTAAGCAGGACAGCAGAGTGGAGGCCAGCGCCAGGCTGGGGGCAGAGTTCACCCCATTTTGTCCCTCCCTGCAGCTGAAGCAGAAGAGCAGAGTCCTGATTTTAACACATTCCACACTGTACCCACTTGGCAAACATTCGATAATGGGATTCCAGAGCCTTTGCTGAGATAACGCGGTGCAGCTGCTCTCCAGGGTGAACACACAGTCACACTGATTTCCAGCCTTGCCGGGGATGACTGCTAACTTAGAATAACATGACATTGCTAGTTGTTTTTTTTTTTTTAATGGTACTAGTTTTTTTCCTTATAATAAAAGTAACATATATTCCTTGTAGAGAACTTAAACTACAGAAAAGAATAAATTTAAAAATTAGTAATACAGAAACATTGTTTGAACATTGTACTAGCGTACCAGAAGTTACAAGATAATGGTAGGTCATCATTTGTTAGTCCTGAGGGGGAAACCAAACAAGGCCAGGTGCAGTGGCTCATGCCTGTAATCCCAGAACTTTGAGAGGCCGAGGCAGGTGGATCATCTGAGATCAGGAGTTCAAGCCTGGCCAACACAGTGAAAACCCGTCTCTACTAAAAAGAAAAAAAAATAGCCAGGTGCATGCGTCTGTAGCCCCAGCTACTCGGGAGGCTGTGGCAGGAAAATCGCTTGAACCTGGGAGGCGGAGCTTGCAGTGAGCCGAGACTGCGCCACTGCACTCCAGCCTGGGCGACACAGCAAGACTCCGTCTAAAAAAAAAAAAAAAAAATTGCTAGGCTAGGTCACTGCAAAGTCCTGTGTTATATGACAGGTGTATTGGGAATAATTTAATCACAACAGCAACAACAACAACTATAATAGCAGAATCCGTGTGAAATGTTGTAAGAAAGCTATTTTACCAAAGCGGTTCTGCTGTTCCCACCCAGAGCTGACTGGAGCAGTTTGGTCAGAACAGAATCTCTGTATGGAATGTGCAAGACCTTCTTCCCCATAGCTGCGTCAGCCAGAACACTGAAAGAAAAAGAAGATTCAAGACAGAAAAAGAATGCCTCAAGAAGAAATCCACCTCCCTTGGGATGAGTTGGAAATGGCTCCCACATCCCCTCTTTGGCCCCATAAGCCTGACGATCATATCCAATAGTAGAGATGCCTTCTGTCATCGATGCTGGAGTAAGCTAGCTAACCACGGGCCTGACTCCTCCGAAATCAACCCTAGAGAAGCCATAACCTAGAGAAGGAAGCCCAGGTCTGAGGAACAAACACACCCACACCTGCGAGGAAAACACGAAGAGCCTGCAGGCTACCATAGTTTGTGTGTAGAGAATGAGCTGCAATTCAAGGAAGGAGGTGCCAGGCCTGGCAGTGTGCAGATAGGTTTGGGGGGTAGTTTTAGGGTCTTTTCTTGCCTCTCTCTCTCATGCTGCCTTAAGATCCCATAAAGTTAGGACCTCGTCTGACCACAGCCTCAGGATAGGGGTGAGTGAGAAGCCCCTGCCCTGCTCCAGGGGCCACAAAGAAAGCAGTGTTGGCACTGAAGACAGCGGGGAAGAGTGCAGGGAAATCCCACCCGTGAGAAATTATAACCACAAACAGGACGGGCACGGTGGCTCAGCCTGTAATCCTGTAATCCCAGCACTTCGGGAGGCTGAGGTGGGCAGATCACTTGTGGTCAGGAGTTCAAGACCAGCCTGGCCAACATGATGAAACCCCGTCTCTACTAAAAATACAAAAAAATTAGCCAGGCATGGTGGTGCGTACCTGTAGTCCCAGCTACTCGGGAGGCTGAGGCAGGAGAATCCTTTGAACCCAGGAGGCGGAGGTTGCAGTGAGCCAAGATTGTGCCATTGCACTCCAGCCTGGGCAGGGACTCCGTCACCAAAAAAAAAAAAAAAAAAAAAAAAAAAAAATCACTACTCCATAAAGTCATGAAGGCCAAGGGCTTCCAAAGAGGAGGAAAAGAAATAGGTTTACACTCGGATGCAACAACATAGTGAAACTGGAGAACACCAAAAACAAAGAGAAAAGCTTAAAAGCAGCTGGGGAAAAAAGACAGATTATCTTCAAGAAAAAGCAGTTAGACAACCAGTTGACAATAGAATTCTTTCTGTGTGGAAAGAAACTACTACCCATCTAAAATTCCATACCCAGCAAAAATGTCTTTTTAAGAATGAGCCGGCTGGCTGCGGAGGCTCACATTTGTAATCCCAGCACTTTGGGAGACCAAGACGGGAGCACAGCTTGAGCTTAGGAGTTCAAGACCAGCCTGGGCACCATGGAGAAACCCTGTCTCTACAAAAAAATACAAAAATTATCTGGATGTGGTGGAACACGCCTGTGGTCCCAGCTACTTGGGAGGCTGAGGTGAGAGGATTGCTTGAGCCTGGTAAGGTAGAGGCTGGAGTGAGCTGTGATTGTACCACTGCACTCCAGCTTGGGTGACAGAGTGAGACCCTGTCTCAAAAAAATAAATGAGGTAAAAATAAAGATATTTCAACCTAACAAAAACAGATTGCCACCAGCAGATTATCACTAAAGGAAACCCTGAATAATACACTTCAACCAGAAGGAAACTGATCTTGGATAGCAGCTCTGAGGTACAAGAATGAATACATTTAAAAAAAGATAAATGTGAATGAACACTGTGTAAAACAGTGATAATGTCTTTTGGGTGAAGGAAGAATGGAATTGAAATACATAAGAAAGAAATACATAACAATGACATATGTAGGATGAAGAGTCTTGTATTATCCAGGAGGATTTATTACATTTAGACTTTGACCACAGATTTAAGAGCCAAGAAACAGAGTTAAGTATATATTAGCCGGGCACAGTGGCTCACACCTGTAATCCCAGCACTTTGGCCGGCCGAGGAGGGAGAATCACTTGAGCCCAGGAGTTCGAGATCAACCTGGGCAACGTGGTGAAACCCCATCTCTACAAAAGCTACAAAAATTAGCTGGGCATGGTGGTGCACGCTGTAATCCCAGCTACTCAGAAGGCCGAGGTGGGAAGATCGGTTGAGCCTGGAAGGCAGAGGTTGTAGTGAATGGAGTTCACACCACTGCACTCCAGTCTGGGTGACAGAGCAAGACTCTGTCTCAAAAAAAAAAAAAAAAAGCGAAAAGCATATAGACGACCACTGGGGGAAGGAGGGACTACTCAACAAATGAAACTGGAAAGATTGGTAATCTATAAGGAAAAAGGATGAAAAGGATGCCTACCTTACATCAAACACAGAAATCAACTCCGGACCATAGGAACTTAATGTAATATAGGTGGTTACCTTTCTAACTCTAATTTTCTTAAACAGGAAACAAATGCAAAGCATAAACCATAATCATAACTTCTGCTCATCAACAAAACCTTAAAGTGGAAAGACAAGCTACTAACTGGGAGAGATACTTACAATACGTTTACTTGAGAAAAGAATAATAAATACGTAAAGAATGCCTACAAGTCAATACAAAGGCAATAACTCAAGAGAATAATAGAAAAAAGTAACAGGCATCGCAGGAGGAAATATATTGCTAAGAAACACATAAAGATGCTTAAACTCGTCAGTAACCAGGAATATCAAGACCATAGTAAGATTTATTTGCACCAATTTAATTGGTAAATATAAAGAAATCTGATAACATCAAGTCTTAGAAAAGATGTAGATCAATCCGATATCTAATACATTGCTGCTGGGAATGTAAATTGGTCCAACTATTTTGGAAAAGTTTGTTAACATCTTTCCAAATTGGGTATTCATACACCTTCTAACCCAACAATTTTAGTTATTGTCTATACTCAAACTTCAATACAGTCATACATCCCATAACCATGTGTTGGTCAACGACAGGCTGTATACACAGCCATGATGAAAATACCATATTTTTACTGTATCTTTTCTACGTTTAGATACACAAGTACTTACTGTTATGTTACAGGTGCCTGTGGGATTCAGCACAGTTACATGCTACACTGTGGTATAAGCTCAGCTGGGAGCAATCTTTTACCACAAATAGCCTTGGTGCTCTGTAGGCAACGCTGTCTAGGTTTGCGTAAGTGCACTCTATGATGTTTACACAACAAAACCGCCTACTGATGCATTTCTGAGAACAAATTCCCATTGGTTTTTTGTTTGTTTTGTTTTGTTTTGAGCCAGGGCCTCACTGTGTCACCCAGCCTGGAGTGCAGTGGCATAATCACAGCTCACTGCAACCTCTGCCTCCTGGACTCAAGTGATCCTCCCACCTCAGCCTCCTGAGTAACGGACTACAGGCAGGCACTACCACATCTGGCTAATTTTTAAATTTTTTGTAGAGCCGGGATTTCGCCACATTACCCATGGTGGTCTCAACTTCCTTGGCTCAAGTAATCTGCCCACCTTGGCCTCCATATTGCCATTGTTTTTGTTGTTGTTGTTTGTTTGTTTTGTTGTGTTTTGTTTTTTTGAGACTGTGTTTCACTCTTGTCACCCAGGCTGGAGTGCAATGGCGTGATCTCGGCTCACTGCAACCTCCACCTACGGGGTTCAAGTGATTCTCCTGCGTCAGCCTCCCGAGTTGCTGGGATTATAGGCATGTACCACCACGCCTGGCTAATTTTGTATTTTTAGTAAAGACACAGCTTCTCCAGGTTGGTCAGGCTGGTCTCGAACTCCCGACCTCAGGTGATCCACCTGCCTCAGCCTCCCGAAGTGCTGGGATTACAGGCGTGAGCCACCCCGCCCAGCCGATATCCCCATTGTTAAGTGGTGCATGACTGTGTTAATACCCAATGATTTGCACAGGAATGTTCATAATAGCACTACTTATAATAGCAAAAAACAAAGTGGGGACAATCAAAATGCCAATCGAGAATGAATAAATTGTGGCACATTCCCACTATGGAATGCTATGCAACAATGAAAAACAATGATTGCTACATGCAACAACATGGAAGAATCTCATAGGCAATGTTCAGTGAAAGAATGGAAAACTCACTCTAGGTATAACATAGTGTGGATAGATATTGTTAATAGTGTCGAGTCTAAAAGCAAGTCCTCGCAGTTCTACTCCTGCCTACATACCCAAGAAAAATGAGTGACTATTTTCCCCAAAATACACATATAAAAACGTTCACAGCAACTTTAAAACAGCCCAAACCTGGAAATAAGCTAAATGCCCATCAGTTGGAGAATGGATAAATAAATTATGATATATTCATACACTGATATATTGCATAACAATGAAAATAATAATTGGTACATGAAACAACTTTGATTAATATCATAGACACAATCCTTGGTGAAAGAAGCCAGAAGGTTAAGCCGTGACCTCATATAAATGATTGCATTTATACGAAAATCACTACAATTAGGCATATCTAATCTATAATGACAAAGGTTCATTTCTTCTGGTGGGAGTGTCAACTGGGAGGGAGTATGAAGAGCTGGGTGGGTTTTGGAAATGTGTTATATTCTGATCTGGATGATAATTATGGAGGTATATACATCTATACAAACTTATTGTGCTGAATGTGTAGGATTTATGTACTTTACTGTAGTTTATACCTTAATGAGAAAATTTTAAGAAGTTCCAGAAGACAAAATGGAATTTCCTTTTTATAAAGTTCAAAAATGAGAGCTACTAAACAATAATATTCACATGTGATAAAACCAGGAAGGAGGTAGCTGAGGGGGAGAGAACATAAAATTCAAGATGATGGTTACCTCCAAGGGGAGCATAGGAGAGGAACACCAGCTAGTTCTTGAGTTGGATGGAAGTTTTATTAGTGTTACTCTATTGAAAAATAAAGTAATTGGTTAAAAATAAATATAGGCAGCCCAGGCATGAGCCAGTGATGCCAGCGGATCATGAACCAAGGGTTATCATTAATCCAGTTTTTCATACCTGAGGTTGTTTTTATAACACAAATACCTGTCCACTGATTATTTACCTGATAACACTTCCCAAATTGGTTAAACTTAAGTTAACGTGTGATCCTTCCCTCAGTCTGTCTCCTTCAGATCCTGAAGATTTCTGCCTCTCACTTCCTGCCAGGTCCACCAAATTAATACTGGATTGTTTGGTGAGATCTCTGTCTAGGAAAACCTGGAGAAAAGCGTCACAGGTGATGCCACAGTATTAGGGACGTGGCAGGCTGCATGGGCGGGCACTCCCCTTGACATGTTAAGTGGCTTTTTTTTTTTTTTTTTTTTTTTGAGACGGAGTCTCACTATGTCTCCCAGGCTGGAGTGCAGTGGCATGATCTTGGCTCACTGCAACCTCCGCCTCCCAGGTTCAAGTGATTCTCCTGCCTCAGCCTCCTGCATAGCTGGGACTACAGGTGCCTGCCACCACACCCGGCTAATTTTTGTATCCTTAGTAGAGATAGGGTTTCACCATATTGTCCAGGCTGGTCTCGAACTCCTGATCTCAAGCAATCCACCCCCCCTCAGCCTCCCAAAGTGCTGGGATTATAGGCATGAGCCACCGTGCCTGGCCTTAAGTAGTTCTTTTCATTGTTTTTCAGACTGAAAAAATATAAAATCTGCAACATAAAATGCCATTCTCTACGATGACGTTTACAATAAAATGTCTGTCTCCTCTTCCCAATTCTGTAAATCTCCTTTCCAATAAGACAGTAGATACCAATTAGTGCTCCATTATTTCTACGATCAATACATTCTTAAAATATAAAACTATGAAATCTGCAAAATAAGTAGATGTTCAGGACTGTGTGGTCATGTGGAAAGAACACCTACTTCAGAATCCTACGGATTCCTTTGCTGGCTCCATGACTATGCACAAATGACTTACCTTTTCAGAGTTTCAACTTTCACAGTGGTAAACCAGTGATAGAAACACATTCCTGAGATGTTATGAGGGTTAAAGATCGTAGAGGTAATGGTTCTAGCACATGCCTGGCATACAATATCAGGTGTTAATATCACTACTGACCCCAATAAACAGAGTACGGTGCTAGCTCTCTTCTCTCTTCACTCCTTTTTTCCTAGCTATTTCTTCACTTGCCTCTAAAATATCAAGTTAAAAAACCAGCAGGACAAACCATATATAAAGTTGATGAATTGTACTAACATTGTGAAATCAAGTGACTAGTACTTAAAAGTTTACAAAGTTCCTTAAAATGCACTATCTTATTCAAGCTTCCTGACGTTACTGCAAGGACAGTGTCTCGTCTCGTCTTACAGAAGAGGAAACTGAGGCTCAGAGGCTATTTCCCAAAGTCTTAGAGCTGGTGAACAGAGGCATCCAGACTTCAACACAGTCCCGTGTTTTCCCCTTATTCCTGCATAGAACGGGATTCTTTTCATTGATTACTGTTCTATTACTGGTACTATGACTTATGGGACAGAGGTGGTAGGATCATAGCTACATGTAACATTGACCCAGGATTTGTGAATAGCCATTTCTAGATCAAATTGGTGGCACTGTAGCGATCACTCTCTGATGTCCACCAAGGTACTGGTATGGAGAATCAAAGTGTGCTCTAGTTGATCAAAGATTCTAGTTAGTGGAATGCTATATGCATTGCTTGGTTCCAAAGAACTTATCTTGGTGCGGCCAGGCGCGGTGGCCCACGCCTGTAATCCCAGCACTTTGGGAGGCCGAGGTGGGCAGATCACCTGAGGTCGGGAATTCAAGACCAGCCTGACCAACATGGAGAAACCCCGTCTCTACTAAAAGTACAAAATTAGCCAGGCATGGTGGTGCATGCCTGTAGTCCCAGCTACTTGGGAGGCTGAAGCAGGAGAATTGCTTGAACCTGGGAGGCAGAGGTTGCAGTGAGCCGAGATCGTGCCATTGCACTCCAGCCTGGGCAACAAGAGCAAAACTCCGTTTCAAAAAAAACAAAAAACTTGGTGCATCCACACATGGAAAGGGTACTTCAGTACCTGGTGGTCCTCAGGCTCGTGGGTCTGAAGGCTGGTCTCATGGTGGTAATGTACAGATGTGCTGCTGATACAGTTCTCCAGGATAAACCATGGAGACACTCTCATACCTTCACAATTTGCTCCTTGATCAAACTGAGATCAAAGCTTATTCCTCCAAGCACCGGAATATACTTGAGGGAAAACAGCTCTTACTCCTGTGGGCACTTTGGGCCTCTGGTAGGCTCACTTAGGCTGGGTGGGGTGTGACCATTGAAGTGGGAGGGAGGCAGGAGAAGGGCACACACATCCCCTTTTCCTGTTTCTGGCTCTATATGCTGTGGTTGGAAAAGCCACCTTCATCCATAGGTCAAATCTGCAGGATCCTATAATACCCACCAGCCCATTATGCCAGGGGGAACCTTCCATGGAGCAGCCTTGTGTGGAGATCCCATCAAGGGGAGCCTTCCGCAGGGGGAGCCTTCTGCAGAGCGGCCTCGTGTGGAGATCCCACCAGGGGGAGCCTCCCGCAGGGGGAGCCTTCCGCAGAGCAGCCTTGTGTGGAGATCCCACCAGGAGGAGCCTTCCGCAGGGGGAGCCTTTCACAGAGCGGCCTTGTGTGGAGACCCCACCAGCCCATTATACCAGGGGTAGCCTTCTGCAGAGTGGCCTTGTCTGGAGATCGGGACAGTGGCGTCCACTCAGCTCTCACCTGCTTGAACTGGATGGTGATGACCAAGTGAGACCAGCTGCTGCTGGCGGCATTCATGTTGGTGGAAGCTGTGGTCCTTATTTTTGTTCCTTGTTCCATCAGCCTTTCAATTTGGGCATAGTTCTCACAGGGCACTGACTTCAGGCCTTCCACGTAAAATCCCAGCTGTTGATCTTCCCTTACTCTAAGCCCACCAGGTTTTTTGGTTCTGGACAGTAAATCTCTTATCTATAGAAAATAGAACAAATAATATAAACTTCAGGGAGGCAGGGATTGTTGTTTACTTCACTGCTGTATCTCTGCCTATATAGATGCTCAATAATAGTTATTGGATGAATGGATAAATTTCTGTAGGTATTTCATAATTTAGAGAAGTAAGAAATAGGGAAATTGCAAGCAAAAGGATAGGAAGACTGCTGTAATTAGTGAAGTCAGACGCATGCTTTTTTTTTTTTTTCCCCCAAGACAGAGTTTTGCTTTTGTTGCCCAGGCTGGAGTGCAGTGGCATGATCTCAGCTCACCGCAACCTCCGCCTCCCTGGTTCAAGTGATTCTCCTGCCTCAGCCTCCCAAGTAGCTCGGGTTATAGGCATGCACCATCATGCCTGGCTACTTTTTGTATTTTCAGTAGAGACAGGGTTTCACCATGTGGGCCAGGCTGGTCTCAAACTCCTGACCTCAGGTGATCTGCCTACCTCTGCCTCCCAAAGTGCTGGGATTACAGGTGTGAGCCACCGCACCTGGCTGGCTTTTCAAGTAAAAAAAATATATATATTATCTTTTAGAAATACAGTTTTATTGTTGTCAGGTATATATCTAGACCACTCCAACCAGACTGAGTTCCCTAAGGGTGGGTGTCTTTTTACCAGTGGATCCTCACAGTTCCTGACGCAGAGCACGCACAATGCTCATTGCATGCACAGTGCAACTGGAGCTGGGCTAACACCTGACACTTAGTTCACTGCACCGGGGGGCCGGGGAAGCTGTCTTTGCAGTGTGATGAGGCATGTGAGTAGGTATCCACAGCGGTCTGTCTATAAATAGGTGCTTCTGACGTTTTTACACTTGAACGCATTGTTCTCTTATTAACATAAATATTCTCCTAGCAATCTCGTTAACTCTATTTCATTAGCAACTCCTTTGCAGATAATAGAAAAATAAACCACCATGGCCTCTTTCTAAATTCTGTATTACAAAGTAATGAAGTCTTACTTTACTGAGAACAGTAATAAATAATAAAAATAATTAGAAGTTAGTAATGTTCAAAGTACCTAATATACGCAGAAGACACATTCTGCCTAGGTTAAGTCATGGCACAACAAATACCACTGCCCTGAGATCTCTACTTCCAAGGGAAACTTATTCAGTCTCAACAGTATTTGTGGCCAGGCACGGTGGCTCACACCTGTAGTCCCAGCACTTTGGGAGGCTGAGGCTGATGGATCATTTGAGGTCAGGAGTTCGAGACCGGCCTGGCCAAGATGGTGAAACCCCATCTCTACTAAAAATACAAAACAAATTAGCAGGGCATGTTGGCGGGCACCTGTAGTCCCAGCTACTCAGGAGGCTGAGGCAGGAGAATCACTTGAACCCGGGAGGGTGGAGATTGCAGTGAGCTGAGATCACGCCACTGCACTCCAGCCTGGGTGACAGAGTGAGACTCCGTCTCAAACAAACAAAAACAAAACCCCCGTATTTGCAACATCCTAACCAAACCAGAAAATCTGGGTAATTCTTTGGATTTTATTATGGGAGGTTTGTGTGATGATGCTTACACCAGGGCCTTAGGAGAATTCCCATGTCCTGTTGCTCTCAAAAAAGCCATGCTGAGAAGGCCAAGTAGAGTCATGCTGGGGTCCCGGCAGAGTCGGTGCAGTCTGTGTTACGTGGTGCAGAGCAACCCGGACTGAGAATCAGACCCGGCTTCTTAGTCCCGGTTCTGCCTCCAACATGTGAGACCTTTGGAGAGTCTCTGACATTCCCAGTGTTCTCCTTCTAGGAGGACAGATTAAATGATCTCTAAGCTCTCCCCAAGCTCGAGCGTCTGTGGCTTTAATTCCTAGAGTCCAGCCAAGATCGCAGATTGAAGTTTGGGGGAAGCAAAATTAGGATAACAGACATAAGGTGCCGGAGATAAAACATCAAAATGGGGACAACTGCTGCCTTAGCTAGGAAGCCTTTCTGTAATTTCCCCTGAGTGATAGAAATGATAGGAAGTGGCATCTCAGACTGAAGATATGACTGAATAAGGCTTATTAGAAAAAAGGCAAGTAGGTTTATCTGGATGGAATGAAGTACAGGGACTTGCTGCTGGCAGCAGGACCCTCCAAGTTATGCCTGGAGATCAAGAGTGACAATGGGCCGGGTGCGGTGGCTCCTGCCTGTAATCCTTTGGGAGGCCAAGGCAGGAAGATTACCTGAGGCCAGGAGTTCGAGGCCAGCCTGGGCAACACAGTGACACCCTGTCTCCACAAATTGTTGTTGTTGTTTTTAATTAGCTGGGCATGGTAGTGTGCACCTGTAGCTCCAGCTACTTGGAGGCTGAGGTAGGAGGATCACTCAAGCCCAGGAGTTTAAGGTTACAGTGAGTTATGATCGTGCCACTGTACTCCAGCCTGAGCAACAGAGACCTTGTTTCAAAAAGGAAAGAAAGGGAAAAAAAGATCACCACAACCTTGTCCCTCACCTGGGCTATGGAGAGCCTCCTAACCCCTGCTCTGCCCTGTCTGGTACTCCTTCAAGTACAGCTTCACTCTGCCCCTGGAGAAATACCTAAAACACTGATCTGATTATTTTACTCCCCCGTTTGGAAGCCTTGCTTGGTTCTCCATTGCCTGCTCATTAAAGGACTTTCCTTCTTGGCAGCCATCTTTGGCTTCATCCCCGGATGCTCCCCCTCCCCTCAGCGGCCACATACCCCCTCCCCCGACACAGGGCACTCACCTGACCCACAAATGCTAACTCTCACGTGTTAATGATTTAAAATACCCATCCTGCTGCCTGAAGTGCTGCTATTTCTATTTGCACCTTGCACCCTCGCTTCTTTGCCTCACCAAACTCATGACCCTGTTTCAAGGCCCAGCCTAACTCCTCTGCGAACAACACGGAACAGTCCTGGTGGTATTAGCTGTATCCCCGCTTCCAGGCCTCGGTCTCGGGGCCGCTCCTGCGCACACGTAACTTTGTGTCACTTTCTGCAGTGAGTGTTGCATCCTCCACTAAGCTGCTCCAGGGCAGGAATCAAGTGTTAGGTTTTATTCATCCTCAGAGTCTAGCATTCTGCCTAAAACATGAAGGATATTTAACAGACCTTATTTAATTGACTGCTGAAAGAACTGATGGAAAAAGGAGGTCTGAAAAGGATCTAAGATTGAGGCCTCTGAGCCCAAGCTAAGCCATCATATCCCCTGTGACCTGCACGTATACATCCAGATGGCCTGAAGTAACTGAAGAATCACAAAAGAAGTGAAAATGGCCTGTTCCTGCCTTAACTGGTGACATTACCTTGTGAAATTCCTTCTCCTGTCTCATCCTGGCTCAAAAGCTCCCCCACTGAGCACCTTGTGACCCCCACTCCTGCCAGCCAGAGAACAACCCCCTTTGACTGTAATTTTCCACGACCTCCCCAAATCCTACAGAACAGCCCCACCCCTGTCTCCCTTTGCTGATTCTCTTTTCGGACTCAGCTCGCCTGCACCCAGGTGAAATAAACAGCCTTGTTGCTCACACAAAGCCTGCTTGGTGGTCTCTTCACACAGGCGCGAGTGAAACTTAGGATGCCCGATTCCCATTCTCTGCTTTTCTTTCCTTCTTTTTTTTTTTTTTTTTTGAGATAGAGTCTTGCTCTGTCACCCAGGCTGGAGTGCAGTGTCGCCATCTCAGCTCACTGCAAGCTCCGCCTCCCGGGTTCACGCCATTCTCCTGCCTCAGCCTCCCGAGTAGCTGCGACTACAGGCGCCCACCACCACGCCCGGCTAATTTTTTGTATTTTTAGTAGAGACAGGATTTCACCATGTTAGCCAGGATGGTCTCGATCTCCTGACCTCATGATCCGCCTGCCTTGGCCTCCCGAAGTGCTGGGATTACAGGCGTGAGCCACCACGCCCAGCCCCGATTCTCTTACTCAGAGATAAGGAAGCAGAATTCCAGAGAGATTATCATCATGAGTGGGTGTCAGCAGGTGGACCATGATAAGATGTCCTTCCCCCCGTTCTTCCCCATGAGAACCCGGTAGTAAAGGGAGTGAGGTCCAGGGCTTTGGTAGTAAAGGGAGTGAGGTCCGGGGCTTTGGTAGTAAAGGGAGTGAGGTCCGGGGCTTTGGTGGTAAAGGGACTGAGGTCCAGGACTTTGGTGGTAAAGGGACTGAGGTCCAGGACTTTGGTAGTAAAGGGTCTGAGGTCCAGGGCTTTGGTAGTAAAGGGAGTGAGGTCCAGGGCTTTGGTGGTAAAGGGACTGAGGTCCAGGGCTTTGGTGGTAAAGGGAGTGAGGTCCAGGGCTTTGGTAGTAAAGGGACTGAGGTCCAGGGCTTTGGTGGTAAAGGGACTGAGGTCCAGGGCTTTGGTGGTAAAGGGACTGAGGTCCAGGACTTTGGTAGTAAAGGGTCTGAGGTCCAGGGCTTTGGTAGTAAAGGGAGTGAGGTCCAGGGCTTTGGTGGTAAAGGGACTGAGGTCCAGGGCTTTGGTGGTAAAGGGAGTGAGGTCCAGGGCTTCGGTAGTAAAGGGACTGAGGTCCAGGGCTTCGGTGGTAAAGGGACTGAGGTCCAGGGCTTTGGTGGTAAAGGGACTGAGGTCCAGGACTTTGGTAGTAAAGGGAGTGAGGTCCAGGGCTTTGGTGGTAAAGGGACTGAGGTCCAGGGCTTTGGTGGTAAAGGGAGTGAGGTCCAGGGCTTTGGTGGTAAACGGAGTGAGGTCCAGGGCTTTGGTAGTAAAGGGAGTGAGGTCCAGGGCTTTGGTGGTAAAGGGACTGAGGTCCAGGGCTTCGGTGGTAAAGGGAGTGAGGTCCAGGGCTTTGGTGGTAAAGGGAGTGAGGTCCGGGGCTTCGGTAGTAAAGGGAGTGAGGTCCGGGGCTTTGGTGGTAAAGGGACTGAGGTCCGGGGCTTTGGTAGTAAAGGGACTGAGGTCCGGGGCTTTGGTAGTAAAGGGAGTGAGGTCCGGGGCTTTGGTGGTAAAGGGACTGAGGTCCGGGGCTTTGGTGGTAAAGGGAGTGAGGTCCAGGGCTTCGGTAGTAAAGGGACTGAGGTCCAGGGCTTCGGTGGTAAAGGGACTGAGGTCCAGGGCTTTGGTGGTAAAGGGACTGAGGTCCAGGACTTTGGTAGTAAAGGGAGTGAGGTCCAGGGCTTCGGTAGTAAAGGGACTGAGGTCCAGGGCTTCGGTGGTAAAGGGACTGAGGTCCAGGGCTTTGGTGGTAAAGGGAGTGAGGTCCAGGGCTTCGGTAGTAAAGGGACTGAGGTCCAGGGCTTCGGTGGTAAAGGGACTGAGGTCCAGGGCTTCGGTGGTAAAGGGAGTGAGGTCCAGGGCTTCGGTAGTAAAGGGACTGAGGTCCAGGGCTTCGGTGGTAAAGGGACTGAGGTCCAGGGCTTTGGTGGTAAAGGGACTGAGGTCCAGGACTTTGGTAGTAAAGGGAGTGAGGTCCGGGGCTTCGGTAGTAAAGGGAGTGAGGTCCGGGGCTTTGGTGGTAAAGGGAGTGAGGTCCAGGGCTTTGGTGGTAAAGGGACTGAGGTCCGGGGCTTTGGTGGTAAAGGGACTGAGGTCCGGGGCTTCGGTGGTAAAGGGACTGAGGTCCAGGGCTTTGGTGGTAAAGGGAGTGAGGTCCAGGGCTTCGGTGGTAAAGGGACTGAGGTCCAGGGCTTCGGTGGTAAAGGGACTGAGGTCCAGGGCTTCGGTGGTAAAGGGACTGAGGTCCGGGGCTTTGGTGGTAAAGGGAGTGAGGTCCGGGGCTTTGGTGGTAAAGGGAGTGAGGTCCGGGGCTTTGGTGGTAAAGGGAGTGAGGTCCGGGGCTTCGGTGGTAAAGGGACTGAGGTCCGGGACTTTGGTGGTAAAGGGACTGAGGTCCAGGACTTTGGTGGTAAAGGGACTGAGGTCCAGGGCTTTGGTGGTAAAGGGAGTGAGGTCCAGGGCTTTGGTGGTAAAGGGAGTGAGGTCCGGGGCTTTGGTAGTAAAGGGAGTGAGGTCCGGGGCTTCGGTGGTAAAGGGAGTGAGGTCCAGGGCTTTGGTGGTAAAGGGAGTGAGGTCCAGGGCTTTGGTAGTAAATGGTCTGAGGTCCAGGGCTTTGGTAGTAAAGGGAGTGAGGTCCAGGGCTTCGGTGGTAAAGGGACTGAGGTCCAGGGCTTTGGTGGTAAAGGGAGTGAGGTCCAGGGCTTTGGTAGTAAATGGTCTGAGGTCCAGGGCTTTGGTAGTAAAGGGAGTGAGGTCCGGGGCTTTGGTGGTAAAGGGACTGAGGTCCAGGGCTTTGGTGGTAAAGGGAGTGAGGTCCAGGGCTTTGGTAGTAAATGGTCTGAGGTCCAGGGCTTTGGTAGTAAAGGGAGTGAGGTCCAGGGCTTCGGTGGTAAAGGGACTGAGGTCCAGGGCTTTGGTGGTAAAGGGAGTGAGGTCCAGGGCTTCGGTGGTAAAGGGAGTGAGGTCCGGGGCGTCGGTGGTAAAGGGACTGAGGTCCGGGGCTTTGGTGGTAAAGGGAGTGAGGTCCAGGGCTTTGGTAGTAAAGGGAGTGAGGTCCAGGGCTTTGGTAGTAAAGGGAGTGAGGTCCAGGGCTTTGGTGGTAAAGGGAGTGAGGTCCAGGGCTTTGGTAGTAAAGGGAGTGAGGTCCAGGGCTTTGGTAGTAAAGGGAGTGAGGTCCAGGGCTTTGGTAGTAAAGGGACTGAGGTCCAGGGCTTTGGTAGTAAAGGGAGTGAGGTCCAGGGCTTTGGTGGTAAAGGGAGTGAGGTCCAGGGCTTTGGTAGTAAAGGGAGTGAGGTCCAGGGCTTTGGTAGTAAAGGGAGTGAGGTCCAGGGCTTTGGTAGTAAAGGGACTGAGGTCCAGGGCTTCGGTAGTAAAGGGACTGAGGTCCGGGGCTTCGGTGGTAAAGGGACTGAAGTCCAGGACTTTGGTGGTAAAGGGAGTGAGGTCCAGGGCTTCGGTGGTAAAGGGAGTGAGGTCCAGGGCTTCGGTGGTAAAGGGACTGAGGTCCAGGGCTTCGGTGGTAAAGGGACTGAGGTCCAGGGCTTTGGTGGTAGAGGGACTGAGGTCCAGGGCTTTGGTAGTAAAGGGAGTGAGGTCCAGGGCTTTGGTGGTAAAGGGAGTGAGGTCCAGGGCTTCGGTGGTAAAGGGAGTGAGGTCCAGGGCTTTGGTGGTAAAGGGAGTGAGGTCCAGGGCTTTGGTGGTAAAGGGAGTGAGGTCCGGGGCTTCGGTGGTAAAGGGAGTGAGGTCCAGGGCTTTGGTGGTAGAGGGACTGAGGTCCAGGGCTTTGGTGGTAAAGGGAGTGAGGTCCAGGGCTTTGGTGGTAGAGGGACTGAGGTCCAGGGCTTTGGTGGTAAAGGGACTGAGGTCCAGGGCTTCGGTGGTAAAGGGAGTGAGGTCCAGGGCTTTGGTGGTAGAGGGACTGAGGTCCAGGGCTTTGGTGGTAAAGGGAGTGAGGTCCAGGGCTTTGGTGGTAGAGGGACTGAGGTCCAGGGCTTTGGTGGTAGAGGGACTGAGGTCCGGGGCTTTGGTAGTAAAGGGAGTGAGGTCCGGGGCTTTGGTGGTAAAGGGAGTGAGGTCCAGGGCTTTGGTGGTAAAGGGAGTGAGGTCCGGGGCTTCGGTGGTAAAGGGAGTGAGGTCCGGGGCTTTGGTAGTAAAGGGAGTGAGGTCCAGGGCTTTGGTCGTAAAGGGACTGAGGTCCAGGGCTTTGGATAGTTTCTGGGGTTCCACTGAAACTATTAGCATGTGGCCTCTGACCATAAGAAATCTACAATTACAGGCACATTTGTCAATTTATCCATTCAGCAAACATCTAGGAAGCACCCATTCTAGACTGAATATTGCATAAGTCTTGCAGATGAAACAGTATTCAAAAGGAAATCATTATTTGGAAATCACATACAGCTATGTAAATAAAATTTTACAGTACAATGTAATAAGTGCAAGGGGAAAGGGCAGAATGAAAAAAAATGCTGAAGATCCAGCTTTGGATAGGCAATGTTAGACATTTAAAAATTGAGTACATCTTCAGATGTAGCGTCTTGTTTTAAATTTTCCTTATGCAAATGCGAACTGAGCTCTGAGATGAAATGAGTTTCCAAAGTCACACGGCTGGTCAACAGGAGAGCTGGGCTTGGAAACCATCCTCTTCCGACTCTCCAGGAGCTGGTGAACCACAGCCTGTGAGCCGAATTCAGCCCACCGCCTGCTTTTGACCCTTGAGCTCTGAGTATTTTTCACGTTTTTAAATGGCTGAAACAAATGTACTATTTTGTGACATATGAAAATGATGTAACATTCAAATTTAGTGTCTATAAGTAAAGTTTCTTTGATACACAGTCAGTTGCACCTTCTCGTGTCTCGTCTACGGCTTCTCTTGAACTATGACAGCAGAGTTGAGTGCCTGCAGCAGGCACAGTGTGGCCCCCAAAGCCTGAACTATTGACTACCCGGCCCTCCTCGGGTAAAGTTTGCCAGTCCCTGTACAGTGTCATGCAGGGCGAGGTGCTGACCTTGAGCTGGATCTTAAGTTTAGTGGTGTCTTTAAGGACAGAGAAGGCAGAAACGGTGCTCCAGGCAGAGAAAGGATAGATGCGAGAAAGGGGAACGTGCTCTGGAAAGGAGGAACGGTTCCGTGTGTGAAGAGAAGGGGACGTTGATGAAGTTGGAGAGGTAGGTGGGGCTGGGCGGTCGAGGCCGGGCCAGAGTTTACAGGCAGGACAGGTGACCTGGAGTCCCAGAGATTCACTGAGCTGCAGAGTCACCCAGATTTGCATGTCAGAAACATGTCTATTACCTGTTCATTGTAAATTTCTAGCATACTGAATATAACCTGTATGGAGAAGAGCATACAAAGTAAATATTCTCTCAAAACAGTTATTTTGGGGGCAGAGAAGTGATAGGGAAACAACATAAATGTTGAATAATGGGGAAAAAGCTGATACTAAATAAAGCAAAGCTCTGTTTCAATGTGCAATATGAGGTTCTCAAATAATGATATGGAGGAAGTTCTTACTATAATTAAAAACAGATATAGGCTGGGCGCGATGGCTCACGCCTGTAATCCCAGGACTTTGGGAGGCCGAGGCCGGCGGATCACCTGAGGTCAGAAGTTCGAGACCAGCCTGGCCAACATGGTGAAACCCCGCCTCCACTAAAAACACAAAAATTAGCCAGGCAGGGTGGCGGGTGCTTGCAGTCCCAGCTGCTTGGGAGGCTGAGGCAGGAGAGTCACTTGAACCTGGGAGGCGGAGGTTGCAATGAGCTGAGATCGTGCCACTGCACTCCAGCCTGGGCGACAGAGTGAGGCTCCATCTCAAAACAACAACAAAAAGATACAAAACAGTAGTATACGTGTTTTGGTCTCGACTGGGGACAGAGAAAGGCGGTTCTTTCATGTTCACGCCCCAACCTGAACACATGTAGAGAGACTGGTCTCCACCCTCCCATGCTCTTGGACTCCTGCTAGCCAAGCTCGCACCTCTTAAGCAGGACTGGGGGACTCCGAATGGCTCTAGTCGAGAGCAAAGGCCTCAAGTACTGGCGTTTTCCCACCTCCCCCAAGAAAAAGCTGGCTTGCCTGTGAGTCACCCCGCAGTAAGTCTTGCTTGTCAGGCCGTGCAGCCACAGAGCTTCCTGTTAGCTTCTGTGTGTTTCATGTTTTTTATTTTTATTTTCTATGTGTAATATATCCATGTAAGACTGTCTCATGTTTAAAAATGAGCAAAGGGCCAAGCATTAGCAGACAGAGAAAGCCTCCAATATGAGAGAGTGGTCAAAGCAAACCAGTAGAAAGAAGGAACTCGGAAAACAGACCGAGAGAGTAAAAGGCAATGTTTTTTTCTTTCTTTTCTTTTCTTTTCTTTTTTTTTAAGACAAGCTTCTGCTGTCGCCCAGGCTGGAAATGCAGTGGTATGACCTCAGTTCACTGTAGCCTCAACCGCTGGGCTCAAGCCATTCTCCTGCCTCAGCCTCCCGAGTGGCTGGGACTACAGGATCACGCCACCACGCCCAGCCAACTTTCGTATTTTTAGTAGAGGCGGGATTTTGTCGTCTTGCTCAGGCGGGTCTTGAACTCCTGGCCTCAAGTGATATGCCCCCCTCGTCCTCTCAAAGTGCTGGGATTACAGGCATGAGCCACCGTGCTCAGCATAGAAATATTTTTTAAAGCCCTAGAAGTAATAGCCTCAAAGAAAGAATGATACTCAATTATACCCATGGAAAAAAAGAGCATTTTACTTAAAAGAACAGCTGGAGAATAAAAGAAAGTGCTTGTAAATTAAATTTATGAATGACAGCCGAAATAAAAATGCAGGAGAGTTATAATATCATTAAGGGAATCTTCTAGAATGCAGAATAAAAAAGACCAGTGGTGGCTGACACTTGGAATTCCAGCTACTTGACAGGCTGATGCCAGGAGGATCCCTTGAGCTCAGGAGTTCAAGACAAGCCTGGGCAACAGAGTGAGGCTCCATCTCTTTTAGAAAAGACCGAGAAATACAAGATAGGTTGTAAAAGATCATAAAATTAGAACATTAGTGCAAGAGGCCCAAAATCCAATTAGTAGGAATTTCAGAAAGAGAAAACAAGAAATACAGGAGATGAAATAATAAATAATATAAGAAAAGTTTCCCAGAACTGAAGGACAGGAATCTCCAGATTGAAAAAGGTCTACCAAGTGTCCAGCATGATAAATGAAAAAAGAATCATTAAGACATCAGAACATCAAGGATAATGAGAAGACCCTGAAGGCTGCAAGAGATAAACTGACTGTCAAAAAAGGTTGCATACAAAGAACTGGGGGTCAGAATGGTAGCCGACTTCCCAGCTGCAACACTAGAACTTAAAATATAATGGAGACCTTCAATATTCTCAGAATTCCATTCCTGGTAAATGTCAATCACGTGTGGAGGTACGAAAAGATATTTTCAGTTGTGCAAAGGATGAACAAAAAAGTACTCTGGATGCACCTTTTCTGAGGAAATTGCAGCAAAAAAAGAGTAAATCAAGAAAGAAGAATACATTGGATCCAGGAGTCAGGGGAGCCAACGAAGATGAAGGTTGAAGTCAAGTTCCAGAATGACAGTGTTGAGGTAGCCCTGTAGAAACAGTACCCCAAATTGTGCCAATAGAATTAATAAAATTGTAGTAGGAGAATTGAGGACTCCTGCTGAGGGAGACCCCAAAAATCATGGTACCAGTACGTTTGAGTGTATGGAGATTTGTCAATAGGCATGTGACAGTGATTTGGAGCACTTAGAAAGATTTATAGAAAAGTAAACCTACTTAAAACGGCAATTAAAAATTCCAAGAAAAATAAAATGTGGAAAGGATGTATGCATTATCTGCTGCAGCAGTGAACAATACTTGTGCAGTTAAAATGTTAACAATTAAATCCTGAGGCAGAAACTGTTAAGAAAAAATAATAAGATGTTAACAATTATTGATTTAACCAAATGTTATAATAAGCATTGTCCTAAATGTAGGGAGTATATGGGGGGAACGTATTGTGGTTGGGGAGTATTGGGGGGAGCGTACTGTGGTTGGGGAGTATGGGAGGGAACGTACTGTGGTTGGGGAGTATGGGGGGAAGGTACTGTGGTTGGGGAGTATTGGGGGGAGCGTACTGTGGTTGGGGAGTATGGGAGGGAACGTACTGTGGTTGGGGAGTATGGGAGGGAACGTACTGTGGTCGGGGAGTATGGGGGGGAACGTACTGTGATCGGGGAGTATTGGGGGGAGCGTACTGTGGTTGGGGAGTATGGGGGGAACGTACTGTGGTTGGGGAGTATGTGGGGGAACGTATTGTGGTTAAGGGGAGTATGGGGGGGAACATATTGTGGTTAAGGGAGTATGGGGGAGCGTACTGTGGTTGGGGAGTATTGGGGGGAGCGTATTGTGGTTAAGGGGAGTATGGGGGGAGCGTATTGTGGTTGGGGAGTATGGGGGGGAGCGTACTGTGGTTGGGGAGTATTGGGGGGAGCGTATTGTGGTTAAGGGGAGTATGGGGGGAGCGTATTGTGGTTGGGGAGTATGGGGGGGAACGTACTGTGGTTGGGGGGTATGGGGGGAACATATTGTGGTTGGGGAGTATGGGAGGGAACGTACTGTGGTTGGGGAGTATGGGGGGAGCGTACTGTGGTTGGGGAGTATGTGAGGGGGATGTGTTGTGGCTGGGGGCATTGGTGTGGCCGAGTTAAATTCTCTTCTACCACGATGGGAAGACAGTACATAGTGTCCAGAATTGCTTTTGCAGAAGAGACAAACCAACATTATTTTTAAATATGGAGATGGCTACCAGGGCAAACAGTGAAAAGGTTGAAGAAAGTAACTAGAGAATAGAGGGAAAGGGGAAAGGATGGGCAGGAGACTGGTGGTTTCCATTATAAGCCTTTCAGAACAATTTGAAGTTTGACAGCTTAATTGAGATATAACTCACATACCATATAATTCACCAACTTAAAATGTTCCATGCGATGGTTTTTAGTATATTCATAGAGCTGTGAAACTGTCAACAACCTAAATTTAGAATATTTTGTTTACTGACAAAAGAAAACTGTTACTCCCCTTTCTCTACCTTGTCCCCTCCCCTCCCCTCCCCTCCCCACAACATCCAGCCCAAGGCAGCTGCCAATTTCTTTTCTATCTTTATAGATTTGCTTCTCCTGGAAACTTCATTCAAATGGAATCATACAGTGTGTGGTCTTTTTTCTCTGGCTTCTTTTACTTAGAATGACACGTCCAAGGTTTGTCCACATTGTAATGTGTTAGAATTTCATTCCTTTTTAAGGCTGAATCATCCATTGTAAGGATAGACCAATTTTATTCAACTGTTCATCAGTGGATGGGTGTTTGGGCTGTTTCCACTTCGTGGCCTGTTATAAATATGCTGCCGTGGAAAATTCACGTGCGAGTTTTTGTGTGGACATATTCTTTCTCTCGGCTATTTGGGGTTTTAAACTAGACTTGTATGCCTTTGAAAATATTTGAATTAAAAATTAGAGTCTGGGCACAGTGGCTCATGTCTGTAATCCGAGAGCTTTAGGAGGCCAAGGAGGAGGGATAGCTTGAGGTCAGGAGTTTGAGACCAGCCTGGGCAACATAGCAAGACCCCAGTCTCTACAAAATATAAATATAAAAATCTAAATGAATAACTATTAGAAAGGTACTGAAATGTTAATGGTAGTTAGGTGATATTATAAATATAAAATTCTCTAACTTGAACATGTTACCATTAACATCAGAAAAATAAGATAAAAAATAATGCTCTACTGCGTTTTCATAACACCAGCTTAAACAGTCCTACCATTTTAAGAAAGCAGAACCATGAACTATGCTTACAGGCATTTGCTGACATTTTCCTGTTGTGTTTTAAAGCTAATTATGTTAATGGTACACTCCATCTTGAAAATGTCACCAGCGTTCAGTGAATCTAAAATTTGGTCTTGGGTCTCGTATGCTAGGGCGAGTAAGAGGCTATGCTCTGTGTAAAAAAACAACTTAAAAACGAAGTAATATCCTTCAGAAATAAAAACAAGTTGATTAAGACTAGAATAGAGCCACAGCCTTGGCAGAAGAGGGTGGCAAAGGGAGCCACAGACGTCAGTCGGCTAAGGTTTTGTTTTATAAACCAAATAACAATATCCAATAATAATCCCTTGTTAGTGTTAGCAATTAAGATGTCTGCTTCTAGAATATTACACCAGAGTGAGTTTCCTTGGATTTGCCTCCATATAACCAGAAAAATCCAACATCTTATTTAGCTGCAACATGATTTTGTAATCATATAAACATTTTGGTATAAAAAACAAACATTATCCTAAAATAGAGATGCTGAGAACTTCCATTTGGGGAAGGGGTCCAGAATGAAAAAATCCAATCCCTTAAAGAAAGGATTCAAGAATACGTACCTGGTGTTCTTGATTTCTCCCCTGGTTCTCAATTGCTTGAAAGAGCTCCTCACACACAGTTGGAATTATACCCTGTTTGCACCAAACCCAATCATGGAATAGCTTTTCCCAGAGCCAGTTTGGCCATAGGCTAGGAGAGTTGCATTATAGCCTTGCCAAGCACTGTCCAGAACTCCCCTGCCAAGGTCATGGAAGACGTCTCTCTGGAAAGATGACAGGTGGCATGTTCAGCACAGGCCAGTGGCGTGCAGATTTCCTCTTCCCTACTTTCTGAGTCCTCTTAAATCTGAATAAGTATCCTGACTTTCATAAATCCCACCTCGATTCATACCATATGACCTGCTTGAAATGCAGCTCAGATGCTGGCTTAGAACAGGTGGAGTGAAACTGAAAGGGATTTGTCAATTTGGAAAACACTAATCATTTACATTCATGGATCACATCGGGTACATCCTGAACTAGCTAATCCCCGTTGGTCATGAAATTGCATAGTTCATAGCCTTGCCAAAACACGGGCCAGGTCTTTAAAATTAAGCAATTAGACAAAAATGTCAAGGCACAGAAGCCAGTCAAAGCATTTTCTACTACTTTATTCGTTGACTCAAACAATAACATCACGATAGAGCCACACTGATTTTAGTCCTCTGCTAGTGAGCTCCTCTTTTTCTATTTTTCCAGTGGTTCTGGAACACACACACACACACACACACACACACACACACACACACGTGCGTCCCCCTTTTTTAAGTTAACATAGAAATGTTTGTGCCCACAGTTGCTGAAAGAGAGGGGATGTGGTCTGCCTCCTTTTATCATCTGGGCTGTGACCATAGACCGCAATAGTTACCTTATTTGAGGCTGTTTCAAAGTGTATATTTCTTCCTACTCTCTAATAGCAATGGTAAAGCACTAAGCATTATTCCATTTGTTACAATATATACATTTGTATAATTTACTTCATGTTTCTGGGGAAAATGCACATACCAACATAGTGTGATTTACAAGAGGACAATAGACAATAACCAACGTTCATGTAATATTTGAGAAAGGGATAAAAATTATTCCACCAAAAGGGTTAGGGGAGCTCTAGACTTTAAAATGTGGAGTCTCACCAGTGGTTTCCCAGAACACTGTGACTGTACTTTTACCAGAAGAAATATATTAGTTAACAGATGTTGACTCTACTGTAGAAGCTGTGTGCTAAACCTAACACATGCCTACCAAGTAAAAGTAACCAGTTTTGCTGTTTTGTTTTCTCAGTGCTATTGGAGATTTCGGAAAACATTTTGTGTGTGTGCTTAATTTTTATGGATTGAAAACTTTAAACAAGTAATACGGACCAGGCGCGGTGGCTCATGCCTGTAATCCCAGCATTTTGGCAGGCCAAGGTGGTGGATCACCTGAGGTCAGGAGTTCGAAACCAGACTGGCCAGCATGGTGAAACCCCCATCTCTACTAAAAATACAAAAAATTAGCCAGGTGTGGTGGCAGGTGCCTATAATCTCTGCTACTCAGGAGGCCGAGGCAGGAGAATCACTTGGACCTGGGAGGCGGAGGTTGCAGTGAGCCGAGATTGCACCACTGTACTCCAGCCTGGGCAACAGAGGGAGACTCTGTCTCAAAAAACAAAACAAACCCCAGGTGTTGGCATGGCCACGCTGCCTCAGAAGCCTCTAGAGGAGAAGCCTCCCTTGCCTCTCCCTAGCTTCTGGTGGCTCCCGGTGGTGCTCAGGGCTCCTCCCCTCGCTGCGGCTTCGCTCCACTTGGTGTCCTCTGCCACATGGTTCCCCATGTCTGAGTGTCCACATTTCCTCCTCCCTATAAGGATTGGACTTAGGGCTCATCTGCCAAGATGCTGTTTGCACGTAGGGTCCCATTCTGAAGTTCTAGATGGACGTGAATTTTGGGGGGTCACTATTCAACCCATTACAGCACCTTTGTAGAGAATCAGTTGATGATATGTATGAGGGTCTATTTCTGGACACTCTATTCTGTTCCATTGATCCATATGTCTATCTTTAAACCAATACCAGGCCAGGTGTGCTGGCTCATACCTGTAACCCAGCACTTTGGGAGGCTGAGGCAGACAGATCACCTGAGGTCAGGAGTTCGAGACCAGCCTGGTCAACATGAGGAAACCCCATCTCTACTAAAAATACAAAAATTAGCCAGGCATGGCGACACGTGCCTGTAATCCCAGCTACTCGGGAGGCTGAGGCAGGAGAATCGCTTGAACCCTGGAGGCTGAAGTTGCAGCGAGCTGAGATCACGCCATTGCACTCCAGCCTGGGCTACAAGAGGGAAACTCCCTCTCAAAAATAAATAAATAATAAACAACCAATACCACGCTATCTTGATTACTGTAGCTTTGCAGTGGGTTTTACTTTCTCCAACTTCATTCTCTTTCAAAATAATTTTGGCCATTCTGAGTCCTTTTTACAATTCCATGTAAATTATTGAAATAGCGTATCAATTTCTACCAAAAATGCCTGCTGGGGTTTTGATTGGGATTGCTTTGAATTTGTTGATCAATTTGACTTCTGAATAATATTGTCTTCTTATTTATTTAAGTCTTCCTTTCAGTAATGTTTTATAGTGTTCAGTGCTCAGTTTTTGCACATATTTTGCTAAATTTATCGTTAAAGTGTTTCATGTTTTTGATACTATTGTTCATATTTAAAAATTTCATTTTCCAATTGTTCATCGCTATTATAGTTTAGAGAAATACTATTGCTTTCTGTATATTGACTTTTCTAAACACAGTTATTAACTGTAGTAGCTTTTTTGTTTTGTAGAGCACTTAGGATTTTTATTTTTTATTTTATTTTTGGATATAAGGTCTCACCATGTGGCCCAAGCTGGACTGCAGGTGCCATTCACAGGTGCAATTATAGCCCACTGGGGTCTTGGACTCCTGGCCTCAAGTGATCCTTCTGCCTCAGCAGGATTCATGTCATCTGCAAATAGTTTCACTTCTTTTTCTTTTTTCTTTCTTTTCCTTTCTTTTTTTTTTTTTTTTTTGAGACGGAGTCTCCCTCTGTCGCCCAGGCTGGAATGCAGTGATGCGATCCCAGCTTACTGTAACCTCTTCCTCCTGGGCTCAAGTGATTCTCTTACCTTAGCCTCCCAAGTAGCTGGGATTACAGGCACCCACCACCAAGCCCAGCTAATTTTTTTTTTTTTTTGTAATTTTAGTAGAGACAGGTTTCATCATGTTGGCCAGGCTGGTCTTGAACTCCTGACCTCAGGTGATCCGTCTGCCTCGGCCTCCCAAAGTGCTGGGATTACAGGCATGAGCCATCGTGCCCAGCCTTCTTTTTCTTTTATTTTTTGAGGCAAGGTCTCACACTTGTCCAGGCTGGAGTGAAGTGGTGTGATCTCAGATTGCTGCAGCCTCTGCTTCCCCAGCTCAAGTGATTCTCCTACCTCAGCCTCCTAAGTAGCTGGGATTGCAGGCGTGCACCACCATGCCCGGCTAATTTTTGTATTTTTTGGTAGAGACAGGGTTTCACCATGTTGGTCAGGCTGCTGGTCTGGAACTCCTGACCTCAAGTGATCCTCCTGCCTTGGCCTCCCAAAGGCGTGAGCCACCTGCCCAGCCTACTTCTTCTCAATCAGCATATTTCTTATTTCCTACCAATGGTCTTTGCCCTGGCTAGAACATGTAGTGAATGTTGTAGAGCAGTGACGGGAATAGACACCCTTGGCTTGCCTGCCGTCCTATGGAGAACACCTGCTTCACCATCAAACATGATGGAAGCTGCTTTCCAGGCAAGTTCTATCTCTAGGAAACTTCCTCTCATTTCAAGTTTGTTGAGAATTTTATGATTGAGGGTTAAATTTTGTCATTCTTTTTGCAGCCGATCATATTTTTTCTCCTATATTCTATTCTAGATCATGAACTTTAAATGTTAAAACAATTTTACATTCCCAGGAAAGGGCCCACTTGATAGTGATTGGGCTTGATTGATAGTGACAGTAATATATTAAGGCCCACCCAATATATGATTCGATTGTGTTTGCTGAAACTTGGATAATAATTTTTGTCTGTGTTCATGAAAGATAATGGTCTATAGTGTTTTTGTAATATCTTTGGCTGCTCTTGTTGGAATACTGGCTTTGTAAAATGAAATGGGAGTGTTTACTATGATCTGCATTTTTTTTTTTTATTTCTTTCTTTGGTAGAATTCACCAGCAAAGATACCTGGAAATGGAGTTTATTTGTGAGGTTTTTAGTTACAAATTCAATTTATTTAATAGATACAGGACTATTTGAGTCATCTATTTCTTTGCATGAACTTCAGTAGCTTGTGTCCATTTGTTGTTGAATGTATTGGCATTAAGTTGTTCAAAATATTTTTAATCACTCTTTTTAAAAAAGGGAGATTTGCCCAGGCTGGCCTCAAGCTCCTGGCCTCAAGCAGTCTCCAGCTTCAGCCTCCCAAAGTGCTGGGATTGCAGTTGTGGCCCACCCAGTCTTCTCAGTCTTTTAATGTCCCTGGGATCACTTATGCTCTTGGTATTTGGCTTATCAATTTTATGGATGTTTTCAAAGAACCAGCTTTAGGTTTCAGTGTTTTTTCTCTATTGTTTTACTGTTTTTCGTTTCATTAATTATCACTTTTATCTTTTTTCTTCTGCTGCTTGTTTTATGTTTAATTTGCTCTCTTTTTAAATTCTTAACTGGAAGATTATAATGCCAAGTTGAGATGATGATTCTCTAATGTAAGCTTGACTGCTGGAAAACCTCCCCCAGCTCCATTTAGATGCGTCCCACATAAGAAAATATATGTGTGTATATGTGTGTGTATATGTGTTTATGGGTGTGTGTATTTGTGTGTGTATATGTATATTTGTATATATGTATATGTATGTCTGTGTATGTGTGTCTGTATACATGTATGTGTGTGTTTATGTGTATGTGTGTATATGTGTATGCGTGTATGTGTGTGCATATGTATTCTGTGTGTGTTTATGTGTATATGTGTGTATGCGTGTGTGTATGTGTATGTGTGTGTACGTGTGTATATGTGTGCATGTGTAATGTGTATGTGTATTTGTGTGTATGTATGTGTGTATATGTATGTGTGTATATGTGTGTGTATATTTGTGTGTATATGTATGTGTGTATATGTGTATCTGTGTGTATGTGTGTGTATCTGTGTGTATATTTGTGTATCTGTGTGTATGTGTGTTATCTGTGTGTGTATATTTGTGTATATGTGTGTATCTGTGTGTATATTTGTGTGTATGTGTGTATCTGTGTGTGTATATTTGTGTGTATATGTGTGTATATTTGTGTATATGTGTGTGTATCTGTGTGTATATTTGTGTGTATATGTGTGTGTATCTGTGTATATTTGTGTGTGTATATGTGTGTGTATATTTGTGTATGTGTATCTGTGTGTGTATATTTGTGTGTGTATAGGTGTGTGTGTATGTGTGTGTGTGTGTATATATTTGTCTATCCTGACTGCATACTCCATGCTTGTTCTACACATTTTGACAGGTGTCTTGAGTTGCCTTTTTTTTTGTCTTTTAAACATTTTTTTAAACTTATTTTTTATTTTTTGTAATACTGTTTCTCTGGCCTCTTCCTTGTAAGTAGTGTTTTGATTTTCATTCAGTTAAAAAAAAATGTTTTCTAATTTCCCTAGTGGTTTTTTCTTTAACCAATGGATTATTTAGAAGTCTGCTATTTTCCAAATGCTTGTGAATTTCCCAAATATTTTTCTTCTAGTTTAACTCCAGTGTGGTCAGAAAACATACTTCATATGATTTCAATCTTTTTTTTTTTTTTGAGACAGGATCTCACTCTTATTGCCCAGGCTGGAGTGCAGTGGTGCAATCACGGCTCACTGCAGCCTTGATTTCCTGGGCTCGAGTGATCCTCCCACCTCAGCTTCCAAAGTAGCTGGGACCACAGGCGCGCACCACCATGCCCAGCTAATTGTTTGTATTTTTAGCAGAGACGGTTTTTCGTCATGTTATCCAGGCTGGTCTCAAACTCCTGGGCTCCGGCGATCCACCTGTCTTGGCCTCCCAAGGTGCTAGGATTATAGCCACACACCACCATGCCCAGCCAATTTCAGTCCTCTTACACTCACATTTATTGAGGCGAGTTTTATGATCTGAAATACTGTCTATCATGATGAATGTTCTGTGTGTACTTACAAAGAAAGAATGTGTGTGCTGTGGTTGGGTGGGAAGTGGTTGACATGTTTTATGATATAATTGTGAATTAGGTTGATATTATTCTGCTCTTCTATAATATGACAGTTTTGTCAATTACTGAGATAGCTAGGAGTGTTGAAATCACTAAATACAGTTGTAGATTTGTCTATTTTTCTGTTTCTATTTTTGCTTTGTTTACTTTAAAGCTCATTTTTTAGGTACATACCCATTCAGGCTGGCTATGTCTCCTTAATGAACTCTTTCCTCATTATTAAATATTTCTTGTTCTGAAGCCTATGCAATGTGATGTAAATGTAGCCTCTAGTTTTTTTTTTTGTTAGTGTTTGCATGCTTTTTTTTTAAATATGTAAACCAGGTTTTTAAAAATCCTGTGATACAGAAGCACTTAAACTACCCCCAACCCACACACACATTTTGTAGACAGATATAGTTGGATCCTGCTTTTTCTATCTTATCTGATGATCTTTGCTTTTTAATTGCTCATGTTTAGACTATATTTTATATAATAATCGATATAAATTATTGGCATTAAATCTACTGTCTTGCTATTTGTATTCTACTTATCCCATCTCCTCTGTGTCTAAATCCCAAACATGGCAGGATAAGAGGGGTAAAGAATGTTTTATAGTTCCGTTTCCCCATGCTTGACTCATTAGTTAGTTATACTTGTTTTATTTATTTATTTTGTATTGATTGCTCTAGGGCATCAGTTCACACAATGCATTCCAGGGTCTGTGAGGTCTTTTCTGGGTGTTTGTAAAGTGACACTTCCTTTTGTGATCGGACTAATGTTTGCTTTTTTCATTCTCATCCTCTCCTGAGCATAGAGTGGAGTAACGTGTGCAGTGGGGTTTGCCAGAGGCTATGTAACGTGATTTTATAGATGACATGCAGGGCAGAGAATCAAGCTCTTTCATGAAGTCAGACATTACAGAGATTTCAAAAAATGGAAAGCAGTGCCATTCTCTTCAGTGTCGGCTCAAGTACTATTTTTTGGCCTGGCATGGTGTTTCACACTTAAGATCCCAGCACTTTGGGAGGCAGAGGCAGAAGGATCATTTGAGCCTAGGAGTTCGAGACCAGGCTGGGCAACAGGGCAAGAGCTCATCTCTAAAGAAAAATAAAAATAGATCGGGCGTGATGGCTCACACCTGTAATCCCAGCTCCTTTGGGAGCTGAGGCGGGCGGATGACTTGAGGTCAGGAGTTCGAGACCAGCCTGGCCAACATGGTGAAATCCCATCTCTACTAAAATACAAAAATTAGCCGGGTGTGGTGGCACGCACCTGTAATTCCAGCTACTTGGGAGGCTGAGGCAGGAGAATTGCTTGAACCTGGGAGGCAGAAGTTGCAGTGAGCCGAGACTGCGCCACTGCACTCCAGCCTGGGTGACAGAGCGAGACTCCATCTCAAAATAAATAAATCAATAAATAATAAAAAAAGAAAATGACTTTTCATAAAAATATTTTTATATTATGTATGTTTACTAGTAATGGATTTTTAATGTTTTTATTAACTGATGTTAATAAAACATCACCCTGTGTTTGTAATAAAACAAACCCTGTGCTCTAGGGTCACAATAGATTTCTTTAAAATATTTTATTTTCAAATATTATATTACTTCCTCTATAATGCAAAACCTTCAAACAATATACTTCTGGTAGCTGTCTCTTTTTTTTGGTGTAGTCATATTTTATTTCTGTATTTGTTTTGAATCCCAACAGAATTTATTATTCTTGCTTTGACAATCAGTGATCTTTCTGAAAGATTCAAAATTAGAAAAAAATTTTCTTGGGCACAGTGTTCTAGGTTGAGAATTTCTTTTCTTTTTTTTTTTTTTTTTGAGATGGAGTCTCATTCTGTCACCCAGGCTAGAGCGCAGTGGTGTGATCTCAGCTCACTGCAACCTCCATCTCCTGGGTTCAAGTGACTCTCCTGCCTCAGCCTCCCTAGTAGCTGGGATAACAGGCATGTGCCACCATGCCCAGCTAGTTTTGTTTTGTATTTTTAGGAGAGATGGGGTTTCACCATGTTGGCCAGGCTAGTCTTGAACTCCTGACTTCAAACGATCTACCTGCCTCGGCCTTTCAAAGTGCTGGGATTACAGGCATGAACCACTGCTCCTGCCCAAGGTTGAGAATTGCTTTCAGCTTGTACGTCTCTCCATTGTGTTCTAGCTCGCATAGTTCTGACAATATATCTGTGGTCATTCTTGTTGTTCCTCCATCTTTTCTCACTTGTTTTAAGATTTTATCACTGGATTAGAGCAATTTAATGAAAATGAGAATTACTGTGATTTTCCTTATTCTACTTAGGACTTATTGCTCTTCTTAGACCTGTGGGTTTATAGTTTCCATCAAATTCGGGAAAATTTCAGCCATCATTCCTTCAAGGACTTTTTGCACACACACCCCTCCCATTCTTTCTGTGACTCCAATTACATGTAGAGTAAGATTGTCCCACATGTCACTGAGGCTCTGTTCATTTCCTCCCCATAACTTTTTCTGACCGTTTCTCCTTGTCTGTCAAAATTCAGCCTAAACATCATACCCTTTATTAAACCATTCACCAAATATCCTGTCTAGATTGAATGACCACCTCACCTTTGTACCCCACTGTATCCCATACATCTTATCACAGAGCCTGCAACATCTGAGTGTACTTTTTTCCTGTCTCCCCAAACCAAATCGTGAGCAACTTTCAGGCAGAACAGTGCATGGCATATGATAAATGCTCATTAAAACAGAAGTTCTCAGATGCTAAGTGCCTCATACAGTTTGCTTATTTTGCTTATCTCAAGGAAGCAAAATATAATTGACTTGACTGTCATACCTTTTTCAGTGTGTCAATACATTGGCAAATGAATTTGAGTATCTAAAAATTACTTAGGCAATAGCTGTATTTTTGGACCTCACGTTCAGCATAGAAAAGGAGTAAATTTAAAGTGAAATTCTCATATGGAAGCATATATTTATGCTTGCATAAAATTATTGTACTTTCACACTGTGAACACATCATCAAAAACAAAACAACAAAAAACTGGCATTGAAGCTGTGTTTTAAAGCAACTTACCTGGCCTGCAAATTTATGACTAGGATCAGCTGAAATAAGGACACCATCCTTATCCCTTTGAAATCCATTGTGAGACCAATATGCCAGGTCAGAAGTAAATGTCTTCACATGCTCTGGATTCTTAGGGTCCTGTGTAGTGGTGGTAGTTCCAGAATGCATGGAAATCACACATTTGCTCCCAGAATTCTTCTCTCTCTACAGTCAAATTACAAATTCAGAGTCAATCATTCCAGTTTCTCTTTGTTATGCAAGTTCATTGTTTTGCAAGTCTTTATACCTAGCAAGAAATTAAGCCAAGAACTTACCCTTCCCTCAGTTTGTTCTCTAATTGTGTTACTTTTAGCAGCTATTATGACAAGCAGTTGTTCCTGTACTCCCTCGGAATTTTTGAAAGGTTTGTCTCTAGTCACATTAACTTTCTGAGAAGAGCTGGCTCTCTAACACCCAGGTATACTAATAATAATAACTACAGTAGTGGAGAGACTGACTTCCTGCATAACTGGTGAACTCCCCAGTAAAACTAGTGAAAAATTATCCATCAAAAAATGAAAATGAAGAAAAAAACTCTTTTTAATGGTCCTAAGGACAAACAGCACATGAAGAAACATCTATTCGTGGCCGGGTGCAGTGGCTCACACCTGTAGTCCCAGCACTTTGGGAGGCTAAGGCGGGCAGATGACTTGAGGTCAGGAGTTTGAGACCAGCCTGGCCAACATGGTGAAACCCCGTCTCTACTAAAAATACAAAAATTATCTGGGTGTGGTGGTAGGTGCCTGTAATCCCAGCTACTCAGGAGGCTACGGCATAAGAATCGCTTGAACTTGGGAGATGGAGGCTGTAGTGAGCTGAGATTGCACCACGGCACTCCAGCCTGGGCGACAGAGTGAGACTGTCTCAAAAAGAAAAAAAAACATCTATTCAAGAAAATGTACTAAAATTTTGTAAGAAAAGAGTTTGTGGTATTTGAAGCAAGATCATTCCTTTCCTTTCCCTGCCAGCTCAGGAAGGTGGAGATTCCACTCTGGACAGCTAGAGCCAGTAACACAGGATTCTGTCTCTGCTCCAGATCGCAGCTGGAGGACTTTCTTCCCAGGAAGATCCAGATATTAGCATTTCTCATTCTGCCTCTCTCTACCTGTTAGTGAGGCCAAGTGTCAGGTTAATTGGGGGTCTCCCTTTGACACCCAGCTCTCACTCGAGGAATGGAGGCTCTATTTTGGTTGCAGCATGCTGAGCTTACTGGAGTACTTATCACTTTTGCCCTGGGTCCTGAAAGGGTTCAACACCAGGAGAGACAAGCTGAGAGGACCTTAGGCTAGGACCCCACCTCCACTGAGGACTCAGCTCCTAGAGCAGGTGTGTCATCTGAAGAGCAATTGACTATTGTTCACACAACCAATTCCAGAGCTCTGGCTTAGAGATTTTGCCTGGGGGATAATTAGGCCATACAACCCACGGTGCCTAACATCTCTTCCTAAAGGAACTGACTTCATTTGTAACAGATTGGGGAAGTTCAAGCCTAAGGATGCCCTCGAGAATGGTGGAGGTTGTGATGAAAGACAACTGAGAAAAGAGTCAAATACAAGTAAAAGTGTATGCCCTCTAATTAGCGGGGATGAACTGGAGAATAAGATAGTTGGAAGGTGAAAAATATCAAACACTGGTTTTAGAAACGATTCCCTTCAAAGGAAGCAGAATTTGATCGGATTCATTTGTAAAGCAATTTATACCCCAGGACATTGTTGAAAACAATAATCAGCCAGCAAATAGTGAAGTTTAACAGCTGGGCATGGGCAAGGAAAGACAGGAAGGGGGCCCTACCAAAACCATTGTTCTCCCAGTGTGACTGGGGCAGACCCAAAACTGTGCTTCCCTAAGGAACAAGGGTGGGGGCTGGAGGACATAATAGACTTTACTAAAATAATTCAGCCAGTCACTAAACAAACTGGCAAATGAAAGTAACAAGCCACAGAGGAGACGCAGAGCTAGGAGCTGCTACGATATATCTACAATGTCCAGTTTCTAAGAAAAAATTAGGAGGCACGCAAAGTAACAGGAAAGTATGATCCATACACTGAGGAAGAAACAGGTAACAAAAACAGAGTGAGCAGATGCAGGATTTATCAGAAAAATACTTTTAAAGTAGTCATTATGAATATATTCACAGAATGAAAGAAAACTATGATTAAAGAAAGGATTGTAAAGGAATACTTTGAACAAATAAATACCAACAAATTAGATAACTTAGATGAAATAAATTCCTACAAAGGCAGAAATAACAGAAATTGACTCAAGAAAAAAATCTAAATAGACCCAGAACAAGGGAAGACATAGAAGTAGAAATGCTGGCCGGGCGCGGTGACTCACGCCTGTAATCCCAGCACTGTGGGAGGCCGAGGCGGGTGGATCACGAGGTCAGGAGATCGAGACCATCCTGGCTAACATGGTGAAACCCCATCTCTACCAAAAATAGAAAAAATTAGCCAGGCATGGTGGCAGGTGCCTTTAGTCACAGTTACTTGGGAGGCTGAGGCAGGAGAATGGCCTGAACCCAGGAGGCAGAGCTTGCAGTGAGCCAAGATTGCGCCACTGCACTCCAGCCTGGGCGACAGAGTGAGACTCTGTCTCAGAAAAACAAAAACAAAAAACTACATGCCGGGCACGGTGGCTCACACGTGTAATCCTAGCACTTTGGGAGGCTGAGGAAGGCGGATCATGAGGTCAGGAGTTCGAGACCAGCCTGACCAACATGGTGAAACTGTGTCTCCACTAAAAATACAAAAATTAGCCGGGCGTGGTGGTGGGTGCCTGTAATCCCAGCTACTCAAGAAGCTGAGGCATGAGAATTGCTTGAACCCAGGAGGTGGAGGTTGCAGTGAGCTGACGCTGTGCCACTGAACTCCAGCCCGGGTGACAGAGTGAGACTGCGTCTCAAAAAGAAAAAACACAATTACAAACCATTATCTCTTATGACTATGCATGCAAAAATCCTCAACAAAATACTATGAAACTAAATCCAGCAACGTATAAGAAGAATTGCATACCACGACCAAATGGAATTTATCCTAGGGCTTCAAAGTTGGTTCAACAACGGAAATTATTGTATTAATCGCATTTTAAAATTTTCTGTATATGTGAAAAAATATATACATATGTATAGAAGCTTTGAGACATTTGCTTCCCCACATTACCAATCATGATTATGTCATAATTATGAGTAGCTGTCTTTTTTTTTTTTTTTTTTTTTTTTTTTTGAGACTGAATCTCGCTCTGTCACCCAGACTGGAGTGCAGTGGCATGACCTCGGCTCACTGCAAGCTCCACCTCCCGGGTTCACGCCATTCTCCTGTCTCAGCCTCCCAAGTAGCTGGGACTACAGGCACTCACCACCATGCCCAGCTAATTTTTTTGTATTTTTGGTAGAGATGAGGTTTCATCTTGTTAGCCAGGATGGTCTTGATCTCCTGACCTTGTGATCCGCCCATCTCGGCCTCCCAAAGTGCTGGGATTACAGGCGTGAGCCACCGCGCCCGGCCGAGTAGCTAAGTCTTATATCTCCTCAGGAAAACATAGCACTATTCACTATGGCATCCTATGGAGATCTATACTTTATGATGGTTTGACGTCCTGCAGCTCACCAAGGCTATCAGATTCTTAGAGATAGCAAACAACTTGCCTTTCATGTGCAAACCAACCAATCAAAGCCCGTATCCCCAACTACCTCCTCTATCTAACTCCTATACACCAAGCCAGTACTTCCCCTGCTCTAAATCACCCCCAAGGCCAGGTACTAAACAACTAAAGACCACTCTTAAAGGTCAGAGTCCATCAAAATTATTCATACTATCCAATCCTAAACTTGTCAAACTTGTCTCCTCTGCCTTGCCCATTCCTTCCTGCAGAAACTACGGCAAAGGCTCTAAGTCCTGCTCTCTCCTTTGTTTTGCCTGTCCTTGGTACTTCCCCATGTGGCTCTGCATGGTGTGGCGTGCCCCCCTTTAACTGTAAGGCAGTTACATAATTTTGTGGGTACCCACAAAAATAAAAAATAAAAATATAAGGCCGGGTGCAGTGGCTCACGCCTGTAATCCCAGCACTTTGGGAGGCCAAGGTGGGTGGACCACCTGAGGTCAGGGGTTCGAGACCAGCCTGGCCAACATGGTGAAACCCTGTCTCTATTAAAAATACAAACAAAAAAATTAGCCGGGCATGGTGGAGGGCGCCTGTAATCCCAGCTACTTGGGAGGCTGAAGCAGGAGAATCGCTTGAACCTGGGAGGTGGAGGTTGCAGTGAGCTGAGATTGTGCCACAGCACTCTAGCCTGGGCAACAAGAGTGAAAAACTGTCTCAAAAATAAATAAATAAATAATGATAAAATAGGAATACATTTAATGAAAGAAGTACAAACCATACTCTGAAATCGATATGACTTTTTTTTTTTTTTTTTTTTTTTTTTTTTGTGAGACAGTCTCACCCTGTCGCCCAGGCTGGGAGTGCAGTGGCGTGATCTCAGCTCACTGCAAGCTCCACCTCCGGGGTTCACACCATTCTCCTGCCTCAGCCTCCTGAGCAGCTGGGACTACAGGCACCCACCACCACACCTGGCTAATTTTTTGTATTTTTAGTAGAGACGGAGTTTCACCGTGTTAGCCAGGATGGTCTCGATCTCCTGACCTCGTGATCCGCCCGCCTCAGCCTTCGAAAGTGCTGGGATTACAGGCGTGAGCCACTGCGCCGGGCCCGCTATATGACTTTGTTGAAAGAAACTAAGAAACCAGAGACTGAAAAAACATCCTATGTTCATGGATCAGAAGACTTAAGGTCATTTGGAAGGCAGTATTCACCAAAGTAACATACAGATCCAGTGCAATCCCTAGGAGAACCCACCTGACTTCTTTGTAGAAAATGCTGAGCTAATTTTTTTTTTTTTTTTTTTTTTTTCTGGAGACGGAGTCTCACTCTGTCACCCAGGCTAGAGTGCAGTGGCACAGTCTCAGCTCACTGCAACCTCTGCCTCCCGGGTTCAGGCAATTCTCCTGCCCCAGCCTCCTGAATAGCTGGGATTACAGGTGCCCACCACCATGCCTGGCTAATTTTTGTATTTTTCTTAGAGACAGGGTTTCACCATGTTGATCAGGCTAGTCTCGAACTCCTGACCTCAGGTGATCCACCCGTCTTGGCCTCCCAAACTGTTGGGATTACAGGCGTGAGCCACCATGCCTGGCCATGATGAGCTGCTTCTAAAATTCATATGGATTGCAAAGGACCCATAGTAGCTAAAACAATCTTGAAAATGAAGAAAAAAGTAGAATTCACACTTCCTGATTTCACAACTTAATACAAACCAACAGTAATGAAGGCAGTGTGGTATTGACAAGGACAGACATACAAATTAATAGAATTGAGTCCAAAAATAAACCCTGACATCTATGGTCAGCTGATTTTTCAACAAGGCTGCTAGAACCATCCAATGGGGAAAAGAAGAGCCTTTTTAAGAAATGATACTGGGAGAATGGGATAGCTATGTGAGAAAGAATGAAATTGGCTGGATGCAGTGGCTCACGCCTGTAATCTCAACTCTTTGGGAGCCTGAGGTAGGGGGATAGCTTGAGGCCAGGAGTTTGAGACCAGCCTGGCAACATAGTGAGACCCTATCTCGATTAAAAAAAGAAAAAAAAGTTGGGCATAGTGGCACATACCTATAGCCCTGGCTATTTTGGAGGCTGAAGTACGGGGAGTACCTGAGCCCAGGAGTTTGAGGTTACAGCGAGCTTTGATCACACCACTGCCCCCCAGCCTGGGTGACACAGTGAGGCTCTGTCTCTTAAAAAAAAAAAAAAAAAAAAAAAAAAAATTGAACTCTTACTATATACAAAATTATCTCGAATTAAAAGCCTAAACGTAAGAGCTAAAACTATAAAAGCCTTAGGAGAACAGGAGTAAATCTGCATGGCCTTGGATTGGACAAGGGATTCTTAGATATGACATCTAAAGCAAAGCAAGAAAATTGCCAACATTTAAAATGTTTCTGCTTCAAAGAACACTGAGAATGTGAAAAATACAATCCACAGAATGGGAGGAAAATTTGCAAATCATGTATCTGATAAGGATTCATATTCATGATCTATAAAGATCAGCTCAATAATAAAGATGATCCAGTTTAAAAAATGAGCAAAGAATGAATTGATACTTCTCCAGGAAGATACACAAATACCCCTAAAAAGATGCTTGATATCATTAGTCACTAGAGAAATGTAAATCACAGCCACGACAGGCCACTTCACATCAGCTAGGATGACTGTAATTGGAAAGTCAGATAACAATTGTTGGCAAGGAGGTGAACAACGTGGAGCCCTCATGTACCGCTGTTGGGAATATACGTTGGCACAGCTGCTTTGGAGGACAATCTGGGAATATCTCAAATGATGAAACATAGTTACCATATGGCTCAGCAATTCAATGCTGAGGTATATAACCAAGAGAAATGAAAACATGCCCACACAAAAACTTGTACACAAATGTGTGTAGCAGTCATTAATAATAGGCAAAATGCAGAACCAACTGAAGTGTCCTTCCACTGATGAACAAAACTTTGTGTATACACAAAATAGAATACTGAATATTCACCAGCCATAGAGAATGACGTTTTAATATATGCTGCAACATGGGTGGACCTTGAAAACACGCTGTGTGAAAGAAGCCAGTCACAAAAGACTATATATGATTCCACTCGCGGGAAACTTTTGCCCAGGAAAGGAAATCTGCAGAGCACATTAGTGGTTGCTTAGGGATGGGAAGTAGGGTAACTAAAAGGTGCAGAAATTCTTAGGTGATGAAATGTTCTGAAATTGACTGTGGTGATTGTTGCACATATTTAAAACCATTGAATTGTATACTTTGAATTGTATTACCTCAAAGTTGTTTAAAAGAGATTATGGTGAAAAACATAGCAGCTAAAATAGTTGTCAAGCACTGTGCTCTGCAATAGACATATTTCCTCTGTTACAATAGCAATCTTGTGAAGTGTCAAGAGCCCATTTTACAGATAAACTGAGGCCCAGAGAATACACAGTCTGAGAATATATTGCTTTATTTTTATTTTTGAGACAGAGTCTCACTCTGTTGCCCAGGCTGGAGTGCGGTGGTGTGATCTTGGTTCACTGCAGCCTCTGCCTCCTGGATTAAAGCAATTCTCGTGTCTCAGCCTCCCAAGTAGCTGGGACTACAAGCGTGCGTGACCATACCTGGCTAATTTTTGTATTTTTAGTAGAGATGGGGTTTCACCATGTTGGCCAGGCTGGTCTTGAACTCAGCCTCCCAAAGTGCTGGGATTACAGGTGTGAGCCACTGTACCCACCAATATATTGCTTCTTATCATGAAAGTGCCATAAAGTAGGTTCTCTGATCCCACAATGAACAAAAGCACTAGATATGGAGTTAGAAAATTAGGCAGTGTCCAGGTCACCTAGGCCCTGTAAACTGCAAAACTTTATTTTTAATAAACTGAAAGGTTTTGAGCAGAGAGCTCCATGATACTAGTATTTTTCTCTTGCTGCTAGGTAAATAATGGATTGGGGGTGGCAAGTTCATGTAGGAGGTACTGCAGTTGTCTAGGCAGGATGATCTGTAACTGTCTACAGTGGTCCCCCCTTGTCTGCAGTTTCACTTTCTGTGGTTTGTTACCAGCAGTCAACCAGAATATGAAAATACGAAATGGAAAATTCCAGAAATAAACAACTTGTGTTTTAAATTGTGCCACCAGTCTGAGAAGCATGTGAAAATCTCACGCCATCCCACTGTCCTGCCTGGACGTGAATCATCCTTATCTAGCATATCCATGTAGAGCCGCTTAGGAACCATCTTGGTTACCAGATGAGCGTGGTGGCACCGCACTGCTTGTGCCCTTATGTGACTTAATCATGCCCCGAAGTACGAGAGTCTGTGACTCATTTATACAGTATCATAGATATGTACGTACAAGAAAACATGTAGTGTATATATAGGGTTAGGTTCTACCTGTGGTTTCAGGAATTCACTGGGGGCCTTAGAACATAGCCCCTGTGGGTACAGAGCAAGCACTCACTGTACCTTCAAGCTATCTCCCGAATCCATCCTTCTTACTCCTTGCTTAGACTATTCTAGTCTGGCAACTTTGCTGGTGAACTTGAATAAAATGCAATCTTTTTGTAAAGGGAACCTAAAGGTTCTGTAAATACATGACTGTTTTAGTGCCTAACCCTACAAATCCTTATTTGCAGTTACTCATCCTGGCAATATCAGAGGCCAGTGAAAACGATCACAGGAATAACCATTTGCATTGTTGTTGAAGGTCTGGTTGGGCCAAAGTAGTTAATGTACTGGTCACAAATTCATTCTTTGGCATTTTTTGATCAGTTGCCTTAGAAGCCATGCTACTTTAGAAGCCTTAAATAGCAGCTACACTTAAAGTTACCTACTTATACATGTAACTGGAGTTACATAATTACATAGCTGTGCCCAGCTGTTGAAATACTTTCCACAATATAGATGAATACAGAGGCACAGGACAGACAGAACTGATACCAACTGAAGATGTACAAAGTAATATTGATAATGGTAAAAGCAGCAAGGTGTAGAAGTGGGCGGGGCGGGGGGAAGACCTCATATAAGGTCAATCCATTGTAGCCCATTCAGGACCAGGTCTTTGCATGTTGTTCTGTCAAGCAAGTCTTAATCGACCTTTGACAAAGCCTTTATAGTCCTCTCAAATGCTTCTGTCTACATCTAGGAAGCCTTCAAGATCTATCCAGGCAGAATTAACTATACTTGATCTGAGTATATTGTTTCCCTTACTACTATGATACTAAGTATCTGAGTATTGTTTCCCTTACTACTATGATACTAAGTATCTGAGTATCTTGTTTACCTTGATAGTATCTGAGTACATTGTTTACCTTACTACTATGATACTAAGTATCTTTCTGAGTGTATCATTTACCTTACTATGATACTAAGTATCTGAGTACATTGTTTACCTTACTACTATGATACTAAGTATCTTTCTGAGTATATCATTTACCTTACTATGATACTAAGTATCTGAGTACATTGTTTACCTTACTACTATGATACTAAGTATCTTTCTGAGTATATCATTTACCTTACTATGATACTAAGTATCTCTTTGAGTACATTGTTTACCTTACTATGATACTAAGTATCTTTCTGAGTATATCATTTACCTTACTATGATACTAAGTATCTCTCTTTGAGTACATTGTTTACCTTACTACTATGATACTAAGTATCTTTCTGAGTATATCATTTACCTTACTATGATACTAAGTATCTCTTTGAGTACATTGTTTACCTTACTATGATACTAAGTATCTTTCTGAGTATATCATTTACCTTACTATGATACTAAGTATCTCTCTTTGAGTACATTGTTTACCTTACTACTATGATACTAAGTATCTTTCTGAGTATATCATTTACCTTACTATGATACTAAGTATCTCTCTGAGTACATTGTTTACCTTACTACTATGATACTAAGCACCTTAGTTTAACCAATGCTTTGATCATTGGATACACGGTTGCTACAAGGTCCGAGAATATCATTCATGCGCTATCCTAAAATGTTGTAGCAACACATTTTAATGAGCAGTTTTTATTCAAGCTATATAAAGACATTTATACGTAAGTACATACATTCATTTAAAATATATGTAAAGTTCATTTAGAACAGGCAATTTGTTTGCTTATGATCTACATTCACAGAGGGGGGGGAAAAGTACATTTATTAAAAACAGGTACCACACATCTATATTCACCAAATTGCATTGGTTTAAAAAAGTATTAACTTGACATATGTTGCATCCATGTTTATAGTGCTACTTGTGCAAAGGAATAGAATTGTTTACTGAATTATGTTTAGCTCTTTATTCATTTAACAAGTTCATTTAAATAAGTTCAATATTCCATAAATGACAAGCAGCTTAAATACAAGTTTGATAACTATCATTAAAAAAGTAATAAAATCAAAGTCAGTGAAATTTTCAACAAGGCAGCGTAACATCCATCACTAACCTGACTAAAAGGCCGCACTCGCACTGCTACTTTCACACTGTCAACACTTGGCGTAGGCATTTTCACCAATTTCTCATTATCTGTATTATTTGGTAGAAAAATAAATGCAGAAAGCACACTGCATATGCTTCACATTAAAATATTAAAAGCTTAGCCCACGAAAGCAGTTCGTTTCTAGATAATCAATTAATAGTCCATTCATTACACACTATCGATTACCTGTTATAAATTATTTTACAACACTTATTTATTGATGAGTGTTAGAGCCTACATCAAGTACCATCATTGCTTAATTGCACACAGTTGTACTGTAGAGAACAGGGCGTGTGTTGTTTTTCTCCTTTTCTACATCTACTCACTCTCTCCCAACCTCAATAATCTGTGCCTGAGGTCCTGTGAGAATTTGCCAGTTTTAAAACCTGAATATTAAGGGATTTCTGTGGTTCAGTAGCAAGCTCCTTCACAGCAATATTATAAAAATTTGTTCAGACATCTCATCCTATCAATATTAGGCACATACAAGATGCACTCAATAGCCATAAACAGATTTATTTTACATTTCCCTTTGTCAAACCCTTTGATAAGGTTGCAAGTGAGCAGTGAACCGGTCAATCTAACCTGGATTAGTCTTTGACGAATTAAGACTTTAAAGAGCCTTTAAGCTTGCCGAATAAGAGATGCCAACATTATAGTTAACCAATACTTGGATTATTCATTTGAGGTAGATTACACAAAATTTGTGAAACTACAAAGATGGCAAAATTACATGCCCATAATTCAATTTTAACATAGTAACAGCCAAAAACAAAAAAATACATTTTATGATTAGAAATCTGAATCACAGAATCAAAGTGCATAAATTATAAAATAGTAACTGTAAAAAGAAATATCAATACTTCAATCATCCCCATTTTAAGACTGGTCTAGTATTTTAATTATAGAGAAAATGAGACCAATGAGCATATAAAACTATTTAAACAGATATCCCCTCCCTTTCAAAAATCCAAGACACAAACGACTGTGAAGTATACATTTTATTTGACATTCCATTAATAAGCCATATTTACATATATAAATGTATGAAGTCTTAATATAAAATAGAAAAATTGCCTGGACTGAAACAATCACTCCATATGGAGTTACTTTACTTATTGAAGACCTTCTGTTTACATAAAAATTTACAATAATTTATATAAATTATTTTCTTCCAAACTAGATATTTAATAATCCACACTATTCTGATGACTTTACAAATAGGTGTACATTAAAAACTTCCCAAGAAATTACAGCATTTTTCTGCGTAAAATTTGCTTTGGATAGGAAGACAGTTTCTTTCTGTTCCTTCCAAGACCTGTTCCTGTCACTTCTGTAGTTTTTCTTGGTTTGCTCTTGACTCCGTCAGCTGGGCTAGCCAAGGGGGAAATCAGCCGAATTTCTATGGGAGGAGGTGACCAAGCACTTTCTTTTTCTGTGTTTCTGAAAAAAAAGATGTGATCAAGTAAGAATAAACACATTATGCTATAAAACAAAACTGGCTTCCCAATATGTTGAGAAAAACCTTAGGGACTGCTTAGTGCTTTCATTTTATAAAAGATGTAATGGTTTCAAGAGAACTGAAGTGAAGCTTTAAGTCATATAAGCTAATCAGAAGCAGAGTTCAGGTTTCATTAAGGGGAATTTTTTCATTTTCGATCAGAATATTTACAAACAATTATTCAATTACTGAATTTTCCTCTAAATGTTTCAAATGTATGAAAAAATACTGCTGGATTACAAGGACGGGCCGAGTACCAGTTGTCAGCCCAGGGGATGACAGCCCCGCAGGCCCATGTGGCATGTCAGAAATGTCAATGATCAAACACAGCAATTAGCAAAGATGCACAGAATTTCACAAACTTCAGTTTCTCACATAGATACGCCAGTTTATATGTAAACAGTGGTATTAGCCATAGTGTCTTAAATAAAATGCATTGACGTGTGCTTTTATTGAATTCAACCATGCCTACTAAGCACAGCATAAACAAGATACTGTGTAACAAATACATCTGAAATGGAGTGATCTTCCCATGCATGCAGTTTTAGTGCTTTCTGTAAAATAACTGCAGGATTTTAAAGTGTATAATTGTTTTTTACTAATAGTTACCTAACTTTCCTGACAAAGAGGTAAACCATCCCACTTCCCTTTCCTACTTTTTCTGCAAAAACCAGAAATATCCATTGGGAACTAAACTGCCCCCACCCTACCATCCTCCTTTTATTATTTTATTTTATTTTTATTTATCTATTTTTTTGAGACAGAGTCTCGGTCTGTCACCCAGGCTGGAGTGCAGTGGTGTGATCTTGGCTCACTGCAACCTCTGCCTCCTGGGTTCAAGTGATTCTGCCTCAGCCTCCGGAGTAGCTGGGACTACAGGCACCCACCACCACGCCCAGCTAATTTTTTTTTTTTTTTCAGTAGAGACAGGGTTTCACCATCTTGGCCAGGCTGGTCTTGAACTCCTGACTCGTGATCCACCCACCTCGGCCTCCCAAAGTGCTGGGATTACAGGCGTGAGCCACCACGCCCGACCTCCCATGTTCCTTTTAAAAGGACTGGGCTTTCATGCTATTAATATATAAAGAAATCCACCTTCAGCAGTGAAATCTAACAATGCCAGGGAGCCAGTGCTTGTAAATGCCCAAGAATCTTTTCTGATGAGCTTCATTTCCTTTTCGTAAAATTAAGGGTCTTCTCAAATCTAATTTTGAGAAACAAATGGATAAAAATTACAGAACAAGGCTGGGCGCAGTGGCTCACACCTGTCATCCAAGCACTATGGGAGGCCAAGGCAGGCAGATCACTTGAGACCAGGAGTTTGAGACCAGCCTGGCCAACATGATAAAATGCCGTCTCTACTAAAAATACAAAAATTAGCCAGGTGTGGTGGTGGGCACCTGTAGTCCCAGCTACTTGGGAGGCTGAGGCGTGAGAATCACCTGAACCTGGGAGGCAGAGGTTGCAGTGAGCCGAAATCACACCACTGCACTCCAGCCTTGGCGACAGACCGAGACTCTGTCTCAAAAAAAAATAAATAAAAATAAAATAAAATAATAAAAGGAGGATAGTAGGGTGGGGACAGAGCGAGACTGTCTCAATCAATCAATCAATCAATCAATCAAGAACAGAACAGAAAGTCATACTTGCTTGCTTGTTTTGTTTTTGACGTCCTGATTCGTTTCGCTTTTGGCTTTCCCACGGTTTCTACTGATTGTGCATCATCTTTCTATGGGTTAAACATTTTAAAAGGTTAAGTATTAAACATGAATCCAATTTTAAAACTTCTATCCTGAGACAAGGAATACTATAGCCAAACACTGCTGATGAATTCAAACTCGCCAAATGCAAAATTGACTCCTTTTCTCATACCTTTTAGTAGAAACCTTAGTTATGTAGGCCTGTTCTTTATTCCTCATTCCTACAATTCAACTAATCTCCAAGTTATGATCAGTTTTATTTTTGAATGTTTCCACTGTCTACTGCCCTTCTGTACCCACTCCCTTTGTCCATATCCAGGCTCTCACTTTCTAAGAAGTAGACAACCAGAGACTATTGTTTCCTACCCACATTTCATCTTTCATAGAGACTACCTGTAATACACACATGGCTATTGACAATGAACACTCCTCATCTGCCTGCCATTGCCATGCTCTGAGCCTTTGCGTCTGCCATTTACTCTGTGGGGAGGAATGCCTGTCTCCTCTAACCTCGGTCTATAAAGTATTTGAAGTAATTGTTTTCATCTCTTCAATGAAACTGTGTATCTCAGTTGAACTGTAGGTGCCTGACAGACAAGGAATTTGCCTGAATTATTCTTGTGTAATTTGCCCTTGCAGAGTAGCAGACTCATGGCAGATAATTCAATAAATGCTTGTGAATTAACATTTATAAACTTAAGGGACTCGCACTCAATCCCTCAACTATTTCTTTAAAAAACACCCAGGTAATTCTGATGGACACTAGAAAAACAGGTAATTTAAACTGTAACTGCTGGTAAAATATGATCAGTAGCATACCACAGATGTGTCTTAAAGGTAGGAGGCCTCCAAAGGGGTGGATACGACCATTTTTGGCTTTTGGTATGCATGACTGTTATCTTTAAGACATTTATTTAAATAATAAAATTTAAAATCATTAAAATTTAAATAATTTTATTAAAACATTTGTTAAAAAAAAAAGTATGTTTTAACAAACATACAAATAAAATCATGCATTTCTTACCAGTTCATCTTCAAGCTTGTTCTTATTGGATGTGTTTTTTTGTCTGCTCCTTAAAGCAGGAGGTGAGATGACAAACTGAGAAGATAAATCCGAAACTAATTCTTTCAGCTGTGCAGGAACCTCTATTTTTTTAGCTAAAAAAAGTTGAAAAAACTGTATCTGTATCTTTATATATGTGTGCATATATATAAACACAATAAAAACCTGGAACAAATTATGTATTTTAGAAAGATGCAAACGTCCCCAAACCTGGAAACCATTAGTATTGCAACCTAAGTATCCATGTTGGCAGAGAAACGACAGAAAAATCCCAGCATCATTTGGGTAAGCCAAATGTGTAGGACTATTGAATGCTTCAAACTAAAAAGTGCTACAGTATAAAGACAGGCCATGAAAGCAGGTACAGAACTGTTTAGTCTATTTCTTTTAATCCGTACTGCTCCTCAAGCATTCTGGGGAGGGAAAGCATTAATCCTATATGTAACCTGAGCTAGTCTGTGCCATAACTACTGCTATTGCAGAGACATTATTTACAAAGTAGGTTTTTTATTTTCAAAAAAGAGAAACTCTTTCTAGCCACCTCATTTTGAACTACTTGTTCCAGCCAAAGGAACAGAAAAGTTCATCTCCACAAAAGGAGAAAGTGCCAGGTGCAGTGGCTCACAATTGTAATTCCAGCACTTTGGGAGGCTGAGGTAGGAGGACGGCTTAAGGCCAGGAGTTCAAGACTAGCCTGATCAACAAAGTGAGAGCCCTGTCTCTACAAAAAATTTTTAAAAGATTAGCCAATGTGGTGGTGCACGCCTGTGGTGTCAGCTACGTGGGAGGCTGAGGCAGGAGGATCACCTGAGCCTGGGAAGCTGAGGCTACAGTGAGCCATGATTGTGCCACTGCACTCCAGCCTGGGTAACAGAGTGAAAAGCTAACAGGAAGATATTCCATAGAAAAATAAAAATGGTTTAAACAACAATTGGTTTAAAATAAGGAATTAAAAGCATTTACCACACAGACTTTTTTTTTTAAACTATAGGGCCCCCATATTAAAAGCAATTATCAATATAATTACAGACGAGCACAGTTCAGTTTAACCAGTCTGCCGGAGTAAATCCCAGCTTCTGGACTTACTGTGAGACCAGAATCAAGTAACTTAAAGCTGTCTGTGCATCAGTTTCTATAAAATAGGGTTAATAATAGCATCTATCTCAAAGTTGTTCTGAGGATGAAAGAAGCAGAACAATGTGTGGCAGGGTAGGTGGTAAGTGCTCTACAGATGTTTGCATTTGTTATTTCAAGAATATCATTTACAAACCCTTGAAATAAAATCACAGTTCATGTTATTTCAGCTACTGGGATAGTCAAGAGTTCTATCAAATTCTGCTTTTCAAGCATGATTCTTTAAAAAAATGTTTTTTGTGGGTACACAGTAGGTGTACATATAAAAATGTTTTTTGTGGGTACACAGTAGGTGTATATATAAAAATGTTTTCTGTGGGTACACAGTAGGTGTATATATAAAAATGTTTTTGTGGGTACACAGTAGGTGTATATATAAGCATATGATTCTTAAAAAAAAGAAAAATAGAGTTGATATCAGATATCAGAAATATATAATCTCTGCTCCCAGCTTGTAAATGGCAGAAATGGCAATGGCTAGGTCTACTGGTGGTCTCTCTCTTGGCTTCAAGAAACAGATGAACAAAAATATTTCTACGAAAATTATACATTCTATAACTCTCTTCTAGGCTACCTGAAAAAACAATTTATTTCACTTTTCATAATCTTCACCTAAGCTTTCCTACTCCATTTCAAATATATAAGGAAATACAAAAATATACTATCACATGCAAAAATAGCCTCCACCATTTTTTCCATGTGCTTCTATTATAGCACAGATGAGACTTTCTTGAGTGTATGTCAATTCTTTACCCATCTCTTGTTTTGAGGATTAAGGAGTTCAAAAGACCTAGGTTCAAACCCAACTGTGTCCTAGCAAATGACTCTGGAAATTCAAAGACAGCTCTGATTTGCAGCATTTGCTGATTTCTAAGGTATAAATGTGCCTCCTGTGGCCAATGCAAACCATGGCTGGGTTACAAGTTCTTGGATATTTAACAATTGGCTCTTACCAGCCAGTAGTAGCAGTAGTAGCTCTAGAACAACACATCTTATTCCCTGGGTGATGTGAGTGCACAGTCTCAATGAACTTCAGTTTCCTCAATGAGGATAGAAGGAAGTAAAAGTACCTACACTTTACTGGGTTGAAGTGGGAATCAAACGATATATGAATGTCATGTATCTAGTATGGCCTTAGGTATATAGCAGGCCCTTCTTAATATTTGCTGTATGAAATGTGAAGTTTCATATTCATTTAGTAAAACACAAAATTCTAAGATAATTTCTTCGCTATGTTTCAATAAAATAAAGGACCACCTCTAGCCTTCCAATCATATAGTATACCTATACCCAGTCTTCTCGGCACCTGCATCCCTATGTAAAAACGAAGTTTAGAATATAAATAGGCACAAGGGACAGAAAGTATGGTAACAGTATAAAGGGCAGAGGAAGACAGGAAGCTATGTCCTAGAGTGGTCATTGCTTTGTTAAAGGAGTGAATACTCATAGGAACCCCTGTAAGGTATGCACTACCACATTCATTCTAGGAGGAGGAAACAAGGCTCATAAAGGTTAAATGATTTTCTGCCCAGCTAGTAAGTGGCAGAAATGAGAGATCTCAATCCCAAGTTTCTTATCCCTTCCAATCCCATCATCTCATTCTAGAAGGTGCCTATTTTTAATATTAAAAAATCTGAAAGCAATTCAAATACCCAACAGAAGAGGGTTTAAACAATCTGTGGCACATTTGTGAGATGAAATGCCAATATGAAAAAAAAAGAAATATTACGTTTAAGATTTTGAAATATATATACATATACATATATATATTTTTGGGGGGATGGGGGTGGGGAGGTGACAGGATCTCAATCTGTCACCTGGTCTGGAGCACAGTGGTGTGATGGCTCACTGCAACCTCAACCTCCCGGGCTCAAGCCATCCTCACACCTCAGCCTCCCAAGTAGCTGGGACTACAGGTGCAGCCACCATATGCCCAAATCATTAAAAATTTTTCTTTTGTAGAGATGGGGTCCCACTAAGTTGCCCAGGCTGGTTGGATTTTGAAGAATATTTAAGATTAACTGAAGGCTGGGCACAGTGGCTCATGCCTATAATCCCAGCACTTTGGGAGGCCAAGGCGGGTGGATTATCTGAGGTCAGGAGTTTGAGACTAGCTTGGCCAACATGGCGAAACCCTGTCTCTACTAAAAATACAAAAAAATGACCCAGGCGTGGTGGCAGGCACCTGTAATCCCAGCTACTGGGGAGGCTGAGGCAGGAGAATTGTTTGAACTCAGGAGGCGGAGGTTGCAGTGAGCCAAGATCGCACCATTGCACTCCAGCCTGGGTAACAACAGCCAAACTCCATCTCAAAAAAAAAAAAAAAGGAACTGAAAATGCTCATGACATAAGTAGGGGGACAAAAGCAGAATATATGCACGTACATAAACTGCAGGTTTTTAAAAACCAACCATACATATGTATCTGGAACGATATACAGGAAAATGTGAATGGTGATTCTTTTGATGGCTGGATTATATACTTCTATTTTAGAGTTTTCAGTAAGTAGGCATGTATTGTTTTTGTTTTGAGACGTGGTCTTGCTCTGTTGCCCAGGCTGGAGTGCAGGGGCACACGATCATGGCTCACTGCAGCCTCAAACTCTCAGGCTCAAGTGATCCTCCTGCCTCAGCCTCCCAAGTAGCTGGGACCACAAGCCCATGCCATCAGGTCTGGCTAATTTTTGTACTTTTTGTAGAGATGGGGTTTTTTTGGCCATGTTGTTGCAGGTATTTTTAGTTTAACAGAAAAAAGTTAAAATTAGTAGGTACAGAAATGAAAGAGAGGTAAAGATGACAAAAATCAGAATTACTGAGATGTTTGCTAAGCTCTAACAAAATAACTCTCACTTTTGGTGGTTACTATATTCCTTCAGGTCCTGAGGAGTGTATAAGTTATGTGAATGACTTCCTGCCACTCCCTGCCAATAAAATGTTTTTCATTTTAACTTTTTAATAAAACCTTAATAAAATGAACTTAAAAAAAGTTGGCTAAAATATCACACATTCTGTCATTTCATTCTCCTCCATGCAAAACATAGGTCTAACCACACTTTTCTAACACTGTGAAGAAATTAAGTTATACTACCAAAATCGAAGATCCAATTAAAAATTTTCTGAGTGACGAGAGGAGAGGAGGATCCCCTATAGCTACAAATCATTTTTAGGACAAATGATCAATTGTTATGGGGAGAGTCATTTTCCTGGGCTCAAACTGTATCAGTACAACAAGTCATCTACTTTATTTATTATTATTATTAATTATTTGGCCCCCCGGGCTGGAATACAGTGGCACAATCTTGGATCACTGCAAGCTCTGCCTCCCAGGTTCACACCATTCTCCTGCCTCAGTCTCCCGAGTAGCTGGGACTACAGGCGCCCGCCACCACGCCCGGCTAATTTCTTTGTATTTTTTTTTAATAGTGTTAGCCAGGATGGTCTCGATCTCCTGATCTCGTGATCCACCCACCTCGGCCCCCCAAAGTGCTGGGATTACAGGCGTGAGCCACCGTGCCCGGCCAAGTCATCTACTTTATTTATAAGGTCCTGAACTGCTTTGCTGAAATTCAAATATTAAACTGTAACTTAAATAGTCAACTACATGGCTGGGTGTGGTGGCTCACGCCTGTAATCCCAACACTTTGGGAGGCTGGGGCGGGTGGATCACTTGAGGTCAGGAGTTCAAGATCAGCCTGGCCAACATGGCGAAATGCTGTCTCTACAAATACAAAAAATTAGCCAGGCCTGTAATCCCAGCTACTAGGGAGGCTGAGGTAGGGGAATCGCTTGAACCCAGGGGGCACATGTTGCAGTGAGCCGAGATCATGCCATTGTGCTCCAGCCTGGGCGACAGAGTGAGACTCTACCTCAAAACAAACAAACAAAAAACACAAAAAAAACCCCTACATTTTGTTTACCTAACCATTAACACTTTTACAGAGAGTTACTCTGATGGGATCTATTCAGCCACACCAGTGTCTTAACTTTTTAGACATGTTTAAAGCACCCCCTATTAAAATTTTATTACTGCAGATACATTGTATATCTGTTTGTATTCTTAATGCATATATGTGCTCCCTTTGGGGAGAGATCACCCCTGTTGAGAAGCTCTGACCTACACCAACCAAATACAGTCCTTAGCTCGTGACAATGAAGGATGGCCTCACTGAAGATGAGGGCATGTAGATGCGCCAGTTTGTGGGCAATAGTGAATATGGATTGAAATAATTTCTGTATCTTAGTAAAAAGCTACTGGTGTTTCCCTTCAAAACAATTTCGGGTTGTGGATATCACTGGGGTGTGAGCCAAATGCAGCAGTACATGGGAGATTAAAAATATTGACTCTATTTTGGAAGAAACTTAATTAAAAGTCACTTATAATTTATAAAACTCACAGAAGAGAAATTACACTATTCTAAAAAATAAATCTGTTACGTGAGTTACAGGGTTTAAGTCATGTTAACCATACTGAATAACTGAACTCAAACTTTGAAACATGAAATCTTTAAACTTTACTACTAAAAGATCAATTTTGGTTTGAGGGGGGAAGGGGAAAAATTCCCTATAAAACCATTTTTAAGTTGAAGAGTGACTGAGATGAAAAACTGTTTTGCAGAGAAAGAAAAGTACCTTTTGCTTTCCTTGGAACTTCTGATGCTGGAGAAAATAAAGGCTCATTGTTCGGTTCAGAAAGGTCCGGCAACAAGATGGCCTTGCTAGACCGAGTCCTGCTGCTGCGGGATGATTTAGTGAAGGAAGCTGTGGCGAGCAATCTTTCTTCCTGCTCATTTGTTTCTTTATGTGTCATTTCATCTGTGCGTTCTTCTGATACTGAGTGCAATGAACGTTTTTGGCTTTGACTTTCAGTCTTTTTTGTAAGTTTTTTCTTAGAGCTCATCACCATCGAAAGTTCCTCGTTTGGCACTAAAATGGATTTTCCTAAAGCTGGTTTTCCAACATCAACATTTTCACTTTTAGCTGGGGTATTTCTTGTAGATCTCCTTTTAATGCTGGGAGCTTCTTTCTTCTTGGGGCTACTCTCTTCCTTAACAGCCTTAGATCCTACATCTTCAGATGGATTGATTTTTCTTGGTCTACCACGTTTTCTAGGTATGGCAGACATATCAAATTCTGCTTGAACAGTCAACTGAGATGACTCAAGGTTGGAGTCTTCTCTCACATCTGATGGACTAACTTCTCTCCCTCTGACCCTTCTAATATGTTTAATAGGCAGCTGCTTGTCACTGGATTTATCATCTTGCTTATTTCCTGTATTTTCAGAAGCATCTAAATTAGTACTTCTCAATTTTCTGATCATTCTGCTAGGACTTGTGACCGTACTAACTTTTAGATCATTTATAATTTCAACACTTTCCTGATTTTCTACAGATCTTTTAATTCTTCTAGGAGTCCTTTTTGTAACAGATGAAACCTTAACTTCTTTTTTAGTAGTTTCTTCAACTGCTGGTTCCAACAGCTGAGATGACTTTAACCTTTTTGATTCCCTACCTGTAGTGATCTGTAATTCTTGTTCCACAGAACTGCTGTTTTCTAGTACGTCCTGATTAACTTCTCTCTTTCTCCTTCCTCTCCTAGGCGTACCAGAAGTTTGAGGTATTTGCTGGTTCTGAGATAGTCCTCTGACATCAGAATAGATGTTTTCAGAAGCTTCAGAAATTTCTTTTGCCTTCTTAGTTTTCTTCCTGACTGACTGCCCTGGCATCTTAGGAGTAGCAACATCTGCTGATGCTTCCTGTTGTGCTGATTTGACATTCACGTTTTGGATACGTTGACCTCTCGTACGAGTTTTGGAGGAAACCACGTCATCAACCTGGCTGACATTCATAGTCATTGTGCTTGTTTCCTGAGCAGTCTTAAATGCAGATTTGACTAATTTAGTGGGACACATTATGTTTTGGCTCACTAAAGGTATTGTTTCATGAATGGACTGTTCCATTGTATCTGAAGTAATTTCTTTACTTCTTGTGTCTTTAATTACATCTAGTAAATTTTCTGCAATTGCTACTTTAATAGGTTCAGGCACATATGGTAAAGTGTCTACTTTTTGGGACTTTTGGTCACTAGTTACGGCAGATGGCAAATTTGCAACTTGTCCATGATTATCATTTTCCCCACTGCATACAAGTTTTTCTTCAGTTGCTGTGTTAGCTGCTTTAGGTAACACATCAGATGATGCAAAATCACCTGGCTCAACTTCTCCTTCTTCACCTTCCAATATCAAGGTAAAGTTGCTTTGAGCCACAAAAAGTTCCCCATCTACTTCAGCAATGTCACATTCAGCAGTGTCTTTGTTATCAGCTAAGTCACAAAACTGTTGGTCAATAGTATCAAAATTGTACTGAAGCTTAAGTGTTCCAGAGGGATATAACTCATTAAATGAAAGATTCCTAGCCTCTTCTCCTGAATCTTGAGCTTCAAGCTTTTCTTGTTCAATCACCTAAATGAATTAAAGATAAGAGACTGGTTAAAGAATTTTAATACATGTTTTAACTTGAAGCACACAGGTTTTTGATGACCCTTGGCTGTGTGCCTTTTAAAACATAAATTATATTTAATATGGCATATACTTATGGGTTTACTTTACAAAATTATCCCTTTAAGCAATCAGACTTTCTCATTCAGTCAAAATAACTACATTTTGAGATTATGACTGAAATTTAACTAGAAATTCTACATTTCCCTAGCTAAAAAGACAGTCAACAAAAGCTTGAAAATTATGATGCTAACAGTTCTGAAAACATTTAAGGACTTATTCTATTCTCACCCAAGAAAAAAAATTAACCGGAAAAAACAGAAACAACCCCCAAACTGTGTTTTAATGGTATTCCCCAAATTACCTAACTATCCACACTTTTCTAAATAGCACGATCCCCATAAGGTTGAAGAACAATTCACCTACATAAGCTCCCTTGGGCTAGACTCAATCCTCTTCCCTTTGCTGGGGCTGCATAAACCATGAAATTCCTAAGGCTTTCAAGTTCAGTACCTCTCCTGCAAGGGTTTGGTGGAAGAAGGAATGGTCCTTGCAATTACCTTTTGGTAAGGGAAGGGGAGAAAAAGGAGGAGGTAGAAAGTAACAGAGAGATCTCCTGACCAAGAAGGTAGAACATTACCACCCACCTAGACAATGACATTTTCCCACTCCCCAAACATTCAGTGAGATGACAGACTGGAAATAACCTAGAAATTAGGATTCCCACTTACACCATACCCACAACTCTTATTAGCTTCCCAACTAAAAGAACTGGAACTTTACTCATCTATTTGGCAGTGGGAATACTCATTAAGATGAGTATGGATAACGATGACATTTTTATGAGTTAAGAAACTTCCCAAATCCTAAACAAATTTCTATAAATAATTAGAAGAGTTGGTTTTTTATCTTAAAATTTATTACATAAAAGTTGCCTGCTGGTAATAAAAGATTTGGTATAATAGAATTTTTTTTTTTAAAAACTGTAAGTCTTATTAAGTAGCAAAAAGTTATTTTCAGAGTGTACAGATGTTCAACACCAGCCAGTTGACTATCATTCTCCCACAAGGATGCATGGGGCGGGGGTGTTAATCCTGTTTAACTGTATCCATATATTTTCAAATATATGATCTTATGACTAAAAAAACCTTTCATTTGAACCAGATCAGCAAAAATTAACTTGATAAAACTATGGCTTCTTTAACACTTCCTTTTGGCTTTCATGAAAACCAGTTTATTTATTTATTTATTTTTCCCTGAGACAGGATTTTGTTATGTTGCCCAGGCTGGTCTCAAACTCTTGGGCTCAAGGATCCTCCCTCCTCAAACTCCCAAGTAGCTGGGACTATGGGCACCTGCCACAGCACCCACCTCCAAGGTTGATTTATTAAAGGATGTGTTTTTATATTCCACAAAATATTTATACACTTATTTTTTGAACCCATATTTTTATAAATAAGTTTTTATATAGCAGTCAAATAAATGAACGTGTTAGATTTGAACTACTGTGTCTTGAAACAACTAAACCAAAACTGAAAGACTGACAAAGAAGTAAAAAATTAATTTTTTTTACATGAATTTCTTGAGTATCAGGAGGGCTGTCAGAAATTGGAAGCTTTTCTTCTGGTAAGTCAACACTTTCTTTTAGTACACCAACTTCTACTTCATGATCTTCTTTTAAGTTCAGCGCTACTTCCTGGTTAAGCCTGCGCTCAGAGACAATAGGACCTTCAGAGATAGTGAGCGAGGAGTTTCCACCATCACCAAGGACATCAGCCATAGCTGAAAGAAAAATGAGTGAATTTTTTTACATTTAAACTGAAAAATAAATCCGCACACAAGGAAGCAAACAGAAAGGAAAAGGCTACACTGCACTAGAGTAGTATATTAATAAACTATCACAATGCCAGAAAGTCTGCAACTTCTTAAACAATACACACCTTTCCACAGAGATAAAACAGAAAAAGATAAATTTCACATTTAAAAATGATAACTGATCAACGATATCAGGAAACTTTTAATATGACGACCAACTGCTTCAAGGAAGTTCAGGTGCTTGTTCCTTATTAATCTGAAACTGTATTCACCAGGTGACTACCAGACAACCAGCTATCCTTGTAGAGTAATTACAGAATTACATGAGGAACATGCAATCTGGGCTTTGATACAACTAGGATAAAGAATGAATCTCTTTTGGCAGAAAGCATTCAAATAGGTACAAATGTACTCTACTACTTTAAAATCCTTTAGTGTTTAACAACAACAAAACATCAATAAAAAAGCACAAAAATAAAAGATGAACTAGGAAAAAATATTTCTACACTTTCAATGGAAAATGGGGCTATTATCCCTAACATGTGGATACTAATAAAACAAAATGAAAAATGTTTTCCTGTTTGGCAAAAAGAGGACGATGAAAAAACACTTTACAGGCTTCTCATCAAATACATAAAAGTAGTATACAAACTTTATTGGATACAACAATAAAATATTAAAAATCTGGCTGGGCACAGTGGCTCACACCTGTAATCCTAGCACTTTGGGAGGCCAAGGCAGGTGGATCATGAGGTCAGGAGATCGAGACCACCCTGGCTAACACGGTGAAACCCTGTCTCCACTAAAAATACAAAAAATTAGCCAGGCGTGGTGGCGGGCACCTGTAGTCCCAGCTACTCGGGAGACTGAGGCAGGAGAATAGCGTGAACCTGGGAGGCGGAGCTTGCAGTGAGCCGAGATTGCGCCACTGCACTCTAGCCTGGGTGACAGAGCGAGACTCTGTTTCAAAAAAAAAAAAAATCTGTACATACTTCTGGACCCAACAAGTCCATGGTTAGGAATCTACCCAAAAGAAATACTGACATAGAATGTAATGTGCACAAGAATATTCACTGCAGAAACAGCAAAACAAACCCCAAAATGGTGATTGGCCCAAATGTTCAGCAATAAGCAATTAGTTAAGCATGTAACATCTACACTACAAAACACTATTAGAGCTGTTAAAAAGAACAGGATTAATCTATATTCCTGACAGAAAAAATGTCTTAAATATATTACATGAGAAAAGAAAGTTGCTTTTTTGATAATGATCATTTCTAACAGCTAACATTTACTAAACTTCAGGTACCAAGCGCTACACAAAACACTTTACATGCAAGGGGCTTAATCCTGACAACTCTAGGAAATGGGTCTTATTAATATTCCCATTTAAAACTATTAATATTTTACCAACAAAAAAAATAGAGACACAGCCCTTAAGTGCAGAACTGGGTTAGGAACCCACACATTCGGGTTCAGCCCCCTGCACCCTTCAGGCACCGTCTTGTCTCCTCTTCCAACATATCGGGGGAAATGGGCACAGAAAACAAAAATTCGGGAAAGACACTTTAAATGGTTAATTATGGACCCCTAAAATGGGTGATCGGCTTTTTACTTTACATGTTAGACAATTCTCTCTGGATTACTCCATAATCATGTATTACCTTAATCATGGGACAAAAACTAGTCTGCTGAAGCTTGCCCTATACCCCATTCATAATGTACCAGGAACAAAGGCATAACAGTTGAGAGCATGGGCTCTAGAGTCAGATAACAACTATGTCATAGTATAGTGCTGTGAGGATTAAATGAGTTAATAGACACAAGATGATCAGACCAATTCTGGGCATAGACATTCAAGGTGTCTGCTTCCCCTGAATCCAACTGTAAGCTCCTTAAGAAAATCCTATCTTCCTCATCTCTGTATAGCCAGGGCCTAACTGAGAATAGGCCTTCACAAAAATGCTCATTGGATTAAAAAAAAATTCCATATATTTGTTAATTTCCCTGGAGAATATTCAGTCATTTGTGATTATTTTCTAATAATGAAAAGTCAACCTTGGCCTTAAGTTATCACAAACACGAAATAACTCTTCTGAGTCCAAGAAGATCAAACAAACAGCAGGGATGCATTTGGCTGTGGACTAGTAATCTAAGACTTTGAATATTAGAGCCACAGAATGCCTTACAAGCAACCCACTGTCTGACAGCTTATGTATCTCCTTAGAATACTTCTACACCAGGAAAGCTGACCAGAGAGAGGAATAACTGAGGAGGAAAAATCTGAATAACACAATAGATTATTTTGTTCTAAGAACAGAAAACTCTTCAATCAAAACACAAAAATGGAATAATCCTGAAGTCAAAATTATACATACATTTATTGTCATTTGCTCTAATTGCAGAGGTGTAGGTTTCAACAGATGTTAATCCTTCGTCCAACACTGGTACCTTGGACTTCTGGGTGAAGATTTTCCTTTAGAAAAAGAAATACATACCTTAGTGTGTAAGAAGATCCCATCTGCTTTAACCTGCTTTAGTCCTACCACCTAACCTGTCATTTTGGTGATGTAAACTGAGGTTCAGAGAATTCAATACAACTCAAGCTCATTCTGAACAATAACATAAAATTTAAAAGTGAATTCAGAAACAATGCTGTACTTGTTTTACCCATTTTCTAATGTTTTACTCTTTTGGCAACAATGGCATGGCCTTAAAGTAGAAATGAAATGATTTTAAAATGCCTGTCAGTATACATTATATTTAAGCCAATTTTTAATAATCTGTGGCCAGTCTTCAAATAAGTCTGTCAAGTATTCTGGAATATTTTCTATGAATTCAGTAGAGGCAAGGTTCAATATTTTAATGTTACCTAGAAAAAGTATGATAAATGGCTCAGAATAAGAGACCAATGAAACCTGTATTAATCCACATGAAAATAAATCCTGGAATATGATGACAGTGTTCCTTTAATATTCTAATCTGACCTTTCTCAAAACCCAATTAAAGCATGCTAATTTTGAAAATTACAACAAATAGTATTTGAAAGTAAATTCAATAAAAAGGTATTTGAAACATTTATAGATTTTACCATAAAAGTAACAGTGATACATCACCACAAAATATCAAATAAGCTTATATTTTAAAAGGAACTAGTTAGCCAAGATAGTGAATATGCACCCGGGTTCTCACTGGTAACTCTCATGTGATTCCTTCTCATGCGACTGCTCTTTGCTTTGCAATTATCCATGAAAGCCATTGCAATAAATAACATTAGTTTTCATTAAAATTCAAAAAACATTACAATGAAAAAATAATTTGGATAATCCTTTCATACTGGCTTCTACTTTTTCCATGCAGGCCTGGCAAAAATTCCAGCTAATCTAGATTTCTCAGGCGTAAAGCATGTGATTTAGTTCAAGGTACAAGGGGTGACTATCATGATACTGAATTGTATAGGTGGTCTGGTAAGTCCCTTTCATTATGTATAAAGTAACGAACCATTTATAATGTTGTAAGTTATATTTTGTGTCGGTTAATTTTACTGAATCACCCTTACTACTACTTGATAACTGAAGCTGTCCCTTTTTTGTATCCTCTACAACGGTGTTATTCAAAAGTGCGGACATGCAATCTGTGTCAGTCTTGCAATGAGACAAGGACCTCTTGCCAGAAGGTGAATCAATTGCTTCACTAATCATACTGATTAGTACAGCTGACTTTCCGTAAAGGAGGCAGTGCACTTATCTATATTCCAAGGCAGGCTGTTTATCTTGTGGTAGAACATAAACTGACACTCTCACCAATCTGCTTGACCATACTTTGAATACGTCATCTGGTAAAGTGTCAATGAAAATTATTTGGGAGTATGTTTCAAATGGTCGTTAAAAAACACAAACTTAGAGTCATGTATTGAACAAATGGAAGGAAATAAAACTGTCTGTCATCTCCCCTGTGCTCTACTGTGTCTACCTACGAGTCTTGTGCTTGATCATCCTGAAACCACTGGAAAGCAGAGGGCATGGAGGTATGCACAGCTGTGAGCGAAATCTTGGTCTTCAACAAAAACAGAATCACCAGAGTTCTGCCTCAATTTACCGTGTCTCTGTATATTTCCGAAACTTTATAGTAACTACTAAATGACATATAACTGTACAACTAAACTTCTTTTAAAACAGCCAACATTACCAAAATGGAGATGTTAAAGATCTAAGTGAAATCTAACATGCACAGAATATTTTACTTCTGGTTCACAATTTCATTAAACTTCTTTCTAAAAGTATTTGAATTTCTCTCCATTAACTTACCCTTCATAGACTGATGGTGCACAAAGAGAAGCTTCAGTTCCTTGAACCGGGCTTAAGTGATTCAATTCTGAAAATGCCTCTGCTGCAACTAAGAGATCCTTTGTTTCTGCATCTTCTAAATTGCCTATAAGTCATACAAATAAGAATATTATTTATGCTAAATATTTAGTGATTACTGATAGTCTTGCATTATTACTTTTTAAAAAGTTGTTGGGTCTGCTTTTTTGTTCTTTTAGGTTTGCTGCTGTGTTATCAGACTGCTAACACTTTCTTCTTCTTTTTTTTTTTTTTGAGACGGAGTCTTGCTGTGTCGCCCAGGCTGGAGTGCAGTGGCGCTATCTTGGCTCACTGCAAGCTCTGCCTCCCAGGTTCATGCCATTCTCCTGCCTCAGCCCCCCGAGTAGCTGGGACTACAGATGCCCGCCACCATGCCCTGCTGATTTTTTGTATTTTTAGTAGAGACGGGGTTTCACTGTTTTAGCCAGGATGGTCTCGATCTCCTGACCTCGTGATCCACCCACCTGGGCCTTCCAAAGTGCTGGGATTACAGGCATAAGCCACTGCACCCGGCCAACACCTTCTTCTTCTAATTCTCTGAACCTAGCTCAAGAGCCCCCCTTAACCTCTCGCTTTTCACTTTTTGCTGAACAGGCACTAATGCAACTGTTTTATAGACATTAACTTACTTAATCCTCAACATTCAAAAAAAGTAGATAAGAAAACTGAAGCCTAAGGTTATACTGCGTATCCCAGCTCATGACGCGTACTCAGTAAGTAGCTGAGCTAGGATTCAAATCTAGCTTCACTATAGAGTTTGTGTTGTATGAAACCCCACCCACCACAAACACAATACAGATTTCTGGCCAGGCGCGGAGGCTCATGCCTGTAATCCCAGCACTCTGGGAGGCTGAGGCAGGCAGATCACGAGGTCAGGAGTTCGAGACCAGCCTGGCCAACATGGTGAAACCCCGCCTCTAATAATACAAAAATTGGCTGGGCATGGTGGCACGTGCCTGTAATCCCAGCTACTCAGGAGGCTGAGGCAGGAGAATCACTGGAAGCTGGGAGGCAGAGGTTGCAGTGAGCCGAGATCACACCACTGCACTCCAGCCTGGGCAACAAGAGCGAAACTCTGTCTCAAAAAAAAATAAATAAATACAAATTTCTATTTGAGACTGCCTAATATTGTAAGAATAATCAGTGAAGATAATGCTATGAACATTCTTTTAATAGCTACCATTTAAACATGTTAGTAGAACAAGGCACATCAAAAGAGCAATGTAGGCCAGGACCGGTGGCGCATGCCTGTAATCCAGCTACTTGGGAGGCTGAGGCAAGAGAAGAGGTTGCAGGAGCTGAAATAGCCCCACTGTACTCCATCCTGGGCGACAGAGCAAGACTCTGTCTCAAATAAGTAAGGCAGTGTAAATTTCTAGACATATGCTATTTATGGGCATGGTCCTAAAGTTCTTAGAGTAATTAATAATGCCCATGCTTACTAAGTAAAGATATCATAGTCCAAACTTCAGTGGACTCTCATCTTAAACTACTTAAGATGCAGATTTTTATGTAAGTATGTAGTTTTACAGCTTTAGAGTTAGGAGTTACCTTTAAATAACCTTGTTAAAAACGTGTGTAGGGTAAGAAACATACAAATAGGTTCAGTTTTCTGACCCACCAATTCTAGGTGAAGTCTCTCCCATTTAGTAGTGTTCCCCTGGCCCTCTTGTTAACCAAACTGGATTCTAAGTGTTTGTCAGTATAGTCCACCATGCTCTGTGTGACATGGGAGCAGGTGCCATTTCTACTTGACTCACACTGATCTTCAACACCTAGAATAAACACAGTAGGAGCTAACAGGAATACATACTTTAGGAACTCAAAACATTTTTTGATCACTAAAATAATATTTTTTTTCTTTTTGAGACAGGGTCTCATTCTCTTGCCTGGGCTGGAGTTCAATGGCGCAATCACGGCTCACTGCATCCCCAACCTTGACCTCCTGGGTCCAAGCGATCCTCCCCTCTCAGTGTCCTGAGTAGCTAGGAATACAAGTGCATGCTATCATGCCCAGCTAATTTTTTAATATTTTTTTTAGAGATGGGGGTCTCCCTATGTTGTCTAGGCTGGTCTCGAACTCCTGGGCTCCTGAAGTGCTGGTATTACAGGCGTGAGCCACTTTACCCAGCCTGAACATTTATTTTCATTGTCCAGTGATTATTTTGGAGGTGAGGACAGAGAGTAGAATGAAATTCCTAATTTCTGAGAATTATAGAAACTTAAAACTGGTGGATAAGTTAAAAATTGCAATAATTTGGCAGGGCGCGGTGGCTCACGCCTGTAATCCCAGCACTCTGGGAGGCCGAGGCAGGCAGATCACGAGGTCAGGAGTTCGAGACCAGCCTGGCCAATATGGTGAAACCCCGTCTCTACTAAAAATACAAAAATTAGCCAGTCATGGTGGGGGGCGACTATAGTCCCAGCTACTCTGGAGGCTGAGGCAGAAGAACTGCTTGAACCTGGTGGTGGGGGCGGAGGTTGCAGTGAGCCGAGATCACGCCACTGCACTCCAGCCTGGGCAACAGAGTGAGACTCTGTCTCAAAAATTAAATAAATAAAAATTGCAATAATTTGTTCTGTAAAGTTATTTCTCATAGCTACTGGAAGGACTTTCAAGTCAGACTATGGCATCTTACATTTCTTTCCTTAAATGTTACTATTCTTTTCTAAATTTCACGGCCAAATAAAAAATATAACACATAAGTTCTCCTCTGAAATCTCGTACCTACTCATGAAACAATGTAAGCCACACTTTCTAAGCTGAAGGAGTAAGGTCTGTGCATTATGTCTAGGAACTAGTATACTGTGAGCATATAATATTTAACTCTCATGCTTTCTTTCTGAGATAGGGTCTTGCTCTGTCACGCAGGCTAAAGTACAGTGGTGCAATCATGACTCACTGAGGTTTCAAACTTCTGAACACTCCCACCATGCCTGGCTAATTTTTAAATTTCTATTTTGTAAAGACAGGGCCTCGCTATGTTGACCAGGCTGGTCTTGAACTCCTGGGCTCAAGCAATCCTCCAGCCTCAGCCTCCCAAAGTGCTGAAATTAACTAGCATGAGCCACAGTGCCTGGCTATGATGCTTTTCTTATGGTGGAAAAAATTCTATTATAAACTTTATTGAGGGACATTAATAACAATTTTGAGTATTCAGAAATGAGTTCTTACCCATTTGTTTCTGTAGGTCTGAAGGAGTTACTTCTGATGCAAATACATCTTTATCTCCATTCTTTTCAGTTTGTTCAGTTACATTAGTAGTTAGTGCAGTGGAAGAGCTTTTGGGCTTAGAGGCCGTGAAAACAGTCTCTTCAAGGTCTTCCGGTGACGGTGCATCCTGATACTCTAAGGTAGTCTCATCGGATGTGATTGAAACACTGCTGTTTCCTTTGCTCACATCCAGTTTCTCTAAACTTTGTGACCCCACATCCATTTCTTGATGCTCCTTTTCAGGGCCGTTCAGGAAAAAAGATGTGGTCCTATCTTTGCTCTTCAGCAATTCAGTTTCCACTGGAACTGCACATTTTTTAGGTGTAGTAAATACTTCTAATTTGCTATCATCTGCAGCCTGTAAAGTAAGATTTTGAAAAGAAAAAAATTAGTAAATATCACAGTTAAGTCTAGTCGTAAGCTACCCATCCCAATCATACCCATACTTTCTTTGTTGTTTTTATCCAAATTCTCTCCTTAATAAAAATTCATTTATTCTAAATCCATTCTCTTCTAGTACGTAAAAGTTAATGGTGGCTAATGTTTCCCTAATTGGTAATATACCAGTATTTTCAGAAGACTACAACACAGAACAGGCCAGATGACCAATAATCATCACTGAAAGGTTCCTATTAACCTACAGTGGACCTCAAGACACACCCTCAAAAACATACAACTAGTTAGAAACAACACAATATAAAGTAAAAACAAACATAAAAGAAGGACTAAAAATTAGGAGGTTTGAATCCTACTCCCAATTCTACCACCATACATCTAGCTGACTACAGCCAACTTACTTGGTGCTTCCGAGTCCTATTTAACTGTAAGATGATGGGTTTGGCTTAGCCAATGGCCCTAGTGTTTCTTTCAGAACTAACCTTTTCTTATTTCATTACTAGCTACAAGATTATATACAAAAATCTATAGTGGTATTTAAAAACTTGATTTATCTAACTTTTTACTTGTCAGAGCTAATATATTCTTATTTAAAAATGTCTTTTCTCCCAATTATTATCAAACTTACCCCAGGAATCCATTTTGGGTGGACATCTTCTTCCACAAATGAAATTCTAGTTTCTTTAAGTCGTTGAGGAGACCTTCCAGGTGATGGAGAGGGAGATGCTAAAGGTGTTGATCGAAGAGTAGACCTCAGGATGGACTGAGGAGTGAACTCAGAAAATCCAGAAGTAGTAACTGACATGGCCAAACTTTTAGCTTTCTATAGTAAAGAGCAAATGGAATTACACCATTAAAAGCGCTTATAGGCCGGGCGCGGTGGCTCACGCCTGTAATCCCTGCACTTTGGGAGGCAGAGGCAGGCGGATCACCAGGTCAGGAGATCGAGACCATCCTGGCTAACACGGTGAAACCCCATCTCTACTAAAAATACAAAAAATTAGGCAGGCGGGGTGGCGGGCGCCTGTAGTCCCAGCTACTTGGGAGGCTGAGGCAGGAGAATGGCATGAACCCGGGAGGTGGAGCTTGCAGTGAGCCGAGATTGCGCCACTGCACTCCAGCCTGGGCGACAGAGTGAGACTCCGTCTCCAAAAAAAAAAAAAAAAGTGCTTATATAAAAACAGATGGGGTCAACTGAGTCACAATAGTGGTTATATTCTCATCTCATCTCCAATAAACATATCAATAGAAATATTTATTCCAGATTTCTGCAAAGAAAATACAAAATTCTTCCAGAGCTTTTTATACGTAAGTCTACGAAACATAAAACTGCATCCATCTTTCTAAAAGCATTATTTCCAACTTAAATTCAACTAAAAAAGTGCCAATTAGTAAGATAAATTACTTAAATTATAGAATTATACAAATCTAATTACAGAAAACTACAGTAAGACTGACTGTAGTATGTTTCAGAAAAAAAATTTCGTCACACGAATCCAATAATAACCAAATTATGTATCAGAATCCTCTGAAGATTTCGTATAATGAATACAAATAATCTGAAATTAGCATGTAAATTTATTTAGTAGAGATAATTCCTTCACTTGGCCTCTAAAGGCCTAGTAAACAAATTACTGAATCCCATTAGATCATAATAAATTCTGTTAGACATGTTACAAGATCATAACAATTCTTTTTTCTAGACTATTCTGGCAGCAGGTATAAAATTCCTCCAATTTCATTTCATTTGAACCTAGCTGTAGAGAATACAAAGTGTGATTTATTTTTGACAAATGAAAAAAATACTATACTGAATATTAAATTATTGAAACCTAATCTTTTCAACTTATTTTAATAAGTATTTTAGGAAGAGCACTTATTGAGGTATCTTTTATTCAACTTGAAAAATAAGGATTCCCTAGCTTCACTATAAATGCTGGATATCCAAACAGAGAACCCAGGGACAATGGGGAGGGGTGAGGGAGAAATAAAGCTTCTGGGTTTCAATCCAGAACATTAGTCAAGGGGCTAGGGAGATAGTATGTTTTTAAAAAAAAAAAAACAAACTTTAAAAATGGAAAGGTTTAAAAAGACCACCACTAGCAGATATCACAAGTTGAGTGCTGTGATTTCTCAGCTAATAACTTATGAGATGGGAAAAGGCAGTTTAAAGAGGGATAAACCAAAGTAGCAAGGAGTAAGAGTTTTGTCAAAGAATTTAAATAAATACAAATAAACCAAAGAACTAAATAGCATTTGATAGAAGAAATAACAGCATAATGATATCAGAAATGGAGCTCACATAAAAATGAAATAAAAACAAACTCAAGAACCTGAAAGTATTACAAAGGACAAAGGCAAATTCACAACCACACAGAACCCTATATTACCTTTAAGAAAATAATGTAATTGTTAACTAAATTTAATTAGCTCGGTTTTTAGAAGATGTGAAAACATAAAAGGATGCTTAAAGCATTTCCCAGCACTCCCCAAGCGTATCAGTTATAAATTGCTTATTTTTCTCCTTGCTACTTGAAAAGTAAGAGCCATCTAGTTTGATTGTGAACGCTAGATGCGTAAATACTAACCTTAACTACAAGAGGAGTTTCAAGCAAATGTAATTCTGAAGCCCTGGAGATGGCCTGAGGCGATCCTTTTAATTGCGAACTTGAGGGCAGTGAACGGGATACTAGGTACAAAGGAGATTTCATGGAGCTTTGCTGAATAAACTCCGAACACTGAGAAGGCCGGGGGACAGGCTGAACAACCAAATCTAGCAGTCTGTAATCAGAATGCGCATTTATTGAGTTATACTGAAAAAACAAAAGAATTTAGTATCCCATTTAATCAGACCTCTATATTCACTGGTAACTATGATAGCCACATGCAAATACAGTCAAGTATATTAATGTAATCCAAAGTGCTACCATGCATTCAGAAAGTCAGAAAATTATTCATCGCAAAACAGAATTGAGAACTGCACATAGCAACTGATTTTCAGAAAGAGTTTGCGTCGTCCTCTTTCCCTTTACCTATATTTACTGAGCTCTTACTATGTGCCTGGCATTTATTTTCAAATGAAGATGAACTGCCAATGATTTAAAATACTAAAGAAAACAGGACAAGGCTTCCCTGGCAATCCATTTACTAAAATTCATCAACATGCAAAATATCCATTCACCTACATGTAATATATATAATGAATATTGGTTCATTTTGCCTTTATGGTTCGGATTACAATAAAGACTAGACTGACAACCCACACCCACCACCACAACCAAAAGTTAATTTTTTCAAGTCAATGAGTTTGGTGACAAAGTACAACTTTAAGATTCTACTACAAGGTTTTCCGTAATGTCCTAGTCCCAATGATAAAACTGATCCCACTGATTACTTGTACTGAGCATGTGTAATCCAAATAAGTTTTAAAGCTTAATTTACAGATAAATTTAAACTCAAAAGTCGGGTTTTCAGGTGGTAATTTTTGGTGGACCATTTGCACAGGTCACTCTCTTCTCGATTTCCTAATAAACAGTCTCTCTTATGGTTGTATTTCCTAGTGGTAAAAACAATCCCTTTTTATTTCCCCCAAATGCCAAAGTGGCTCACCTGAGAATAACCAGAAAAGTAGAGTATGCTTTGGAGCCCAGAAATAAAAACTTGTAGTTGCAGTACCTTCCTTGTCATTCTATCTATCAAATGAGAGTTTTGCTATTGAGCGGTAGACCAACACAGGTGATAATGGGGAAATATTTAAATGTCTTCCCACTTGTTACTCTGTATCAAACACAGCTTTTAGATTTCCACCAAACCAAGAATATCCAATCAGGCTGCTAGACATTTCTTTTCTTCTAGATTCTCTTCTTTCTCTATCTTGTTTGCATTTAAATTCTGTACTTTGATTCGATCCAAACTTGGAAAACAGTTTGCTCACTTTTATACTGAGCTATCCCAAAGGAACACTGTTAAATGTTTTGCATTGTGTTAATATTTATGTTTAAGGTACCTATTTATGAATGAATGCTTCTCAAAAGCAAGGACTGTGCAACAAAAGCTACCTACCAAGTCAAAGCAAAACTTCTATATCATCAAGACTTTGTTTAAAGGTTCTAAGAGAAATCTTTTTAAGGTATTTTCTAAATGAAATGTTAAATATTGCATTAGGTCTCAGGTCTTCAACCCTGAGACCAAATATTCTTTCAGAACTAACCTTTTCTGATTTCATTACTATCTGCAAGGTTATTTTCAAAAATCTATAGTGGTATTTTAAAAATTGATTTATGTAACTTTTTACTTGTTAGAGCTAATTTTTTTTTACCATAATCCATATAAAGAATGCATCCTATATCACATAAAAATAAAACATCAATTACATAAATTAGCACTTCAGCCTTACTATATGATGTACCCACGGATGTTACCTATTCTGCTCTATTTCATTGCAGGCTATACTGTCTACCCAGTAATGCAAACTCAGCATGAAAAACACAGAAGGTAAATATTCAAAACTCAACTGGCTCTCTTACATCTGAGTTAACACTGGCTTTAAAAAATGTTCATAATACTTCTTTAAGGGCCTGAGGCCATTAATCAAAGGCCTTTCAACTTCTATTATTGCTCCCCGCAACCTCAGAGCCATTAAATTACAAAAAGACCAAGAAAAGGGGACTTGCAGAAAAAAAAATCCGAACTATTGGTAGAAGAAAAGAATGTCGGTAATAACGACTTTCATTTAAAGTATCTTCTTTCCATTTAAAATACCATCTTACCAGAGTAAATAAAGGGAAACAACCTAACTAAATTTAGTCCAAAAAAGGAAAAATCCTTTCAAGGTTTAACATATGTCCATTACTACACTCTGTACTTCTGGCCTCAGTTGTTTGTATGACCTTATCTCAAGTATCTTTTTCTTAGCATCAAAAATTCAGAGTCTTGTAATGATTATTTATAATCATTATAAATACTTTAAACAATGTAATTTTGTCTTTGATAAAACAATCAAAAATTTCCAAAGATCCTGGGCATATTAAGGACAAAGAATCAATACATGAAGAGACATACTCTGTTCTCTGTGGTACATAATTATGAACACTTTTCAACTAACCAATGCTCGTAAGTAAATACTTGCAATCACAATTTCATCTTGGATACAAAACTTCAACTTAACACCACAGGTAAGATGTAAACGTGCTGCATCTGAAGCAACACAAGACATTTTAGTAGGCACTGTTCAACAGAAGAAAGCTTCAATGAGCTACCCAAGATTAATCTGTAATTAAGTATAAAAACAACCTTCATTTAGGTCTACTAACAAGCAGATAACAAGGAAAGTAAGTTAATAGTTTGCTCATGAGACAAACTTCACTCCTGTCCACTAAGCAGTCTGAAATTATTAAACAAAAATTTTAAGTATACTACTACCTGATGTAAAATTTCCTAAAATTACTGCTGCCCAAAGTATAATAAAAAGCAAACATTAAAATATTCATTTAATAATTTAAAAGTCTATAAAATGTTAAAGATAATTAAAAATTACAATTGTAACTATCATCTAACATTGTGTCTCTAAGAATGATTTAATAAACTCTTACCTAGAAATTTTTTGTGATGCTTTTGAAATTGGTGTTCCAAAAAATGCCTCAGGCAGCTCTGGAGCTGGGAGCGAATACACTATAGGAGATGGTTCTTCTATTTTAGAACTACGAAAATAAAAATTTAACTTCTGATGTATCACAAGGAGCACTGATAACAAGTGGATGAGATGGGAGAACAGAGGGTTTTCATTCTTTTTACTTTGTACAGTTCTGCATTGCTTACAAATAACAATGAACATTTCACTTTTAAAGGTTTTTAAAAATTCTTCTCAGAAACACAGCCAACATAAAGAGTTTTTCTTTTTTACATACACTAATAAACTTAGGCAATGAGAGTGGATTGTTGATGAACGCTGTTGATGTCCAGTAAAGATTAACAAGCAGCATGACTATGAAACGTGTAAGAAAACATACCTATTGAAAGATGTGGTGCTATTTATAGGTTCTTTGCTTGCCCAAACTTCTCCAATTTTAGATAACACATTGTTGATGAAAACAGATCTTGTCAACACAGTTCCTGTTACAACTTGCTTTGGAACTGCTGATAATGGTTTGGGTCTAGAAACTGTAAAATGAAGAACGCTGGAATTAAGTGCATCTCTAACAAACAGGAATTTAATAAAAGCATATGAAAGAATGATTACACCCCCCCACACACACACATTACGTGGTAATAGTAGCTAAAAATTTTAATTATATATATATAATTAATTTTTTTTCTTTTAGACCAGTCTTGCTGTGTCACTCAAGCTGGAGAGCAGTGGCATGATCTCGGCTCACTGCACCCTCTGCCTCCTGGGTTCAAGCGATTCTCCTGCCTCAGCCTCCCAAGTAGATGGGATTACAGGCATGGCCACCAAGCCCGGCTAATTTTTTTTTTTTTTTTTTTTTTGAGACAGAGTCTTGCTCTGTAGCCCAGGCTGGAGTGCAGTGGCACAATCTTGGCTCACTGCAACCTCTGCCTGCCAGACTCAAGTGATTTTCCTGCCTTAGCCTCCCAAGTAGCTGGGACTACAGGAATGTGCCACCACGCTAATTTTTGTATTTTTAAGTAAAGGGTTTCACCATGTTGGCCAGGCTGGTCTTGAACTCCTGACCTCATGTGATCCACCCGCCTTGGCCTCCCAAAGTGCTGGGATTACAGGCGTGAGCCACTGCGCCTGGCAATTTTTGTATTTTTAGTAGAGACAGGGTTTCACCATGTTGGCCAGACTGGTCTCAAACTCCGGGCCTCAAGTGATCCTCCCTCCTCGGCCTCTCAAAGTGCTGGGATACAGGTGTGAGCCACCGGCCTGGCCTACATTTTGTTTCATTATAGCTATGCTGGATTTAGGAAGTTGGGCTTTTGGTAAGTGGTAAAAAAAAAAAAAGTTATTCTTTGTGTTTTCTAGAAGTTGGACATGTGCCTTCAACTGAAATAGGAGTTCTTTCATTATGCATACACTAGTAAATAAACAGTCAAATCTTCTAAGAAAGCCTTACATTTCTTGGGTTACAGAGCAGCCAATAAAAAAGTACCACGTGATGAATGAGTACAGGTCTACCTCATTTTATTGTGCTTTGCTTCACTGTGTGTGTGTTTTTTGTTTTTTTTTTTTTTGAGATGGAGTCTCGCTCTGTCACCCAGGTTGGAGTGCAGTGGTGTGATCTCGGCTCACTGCAAGTTCTGCCTCCCGGGTTCATGCCATTCTCCTGCCTCAGCCTGCTGAGTAGCTGGGACTACAGGCGCCCGCCACCACACCTGGCTAACTTTTTCTATTTTTAGTAGAGACGGGGTTTCACCATGTTAGCCAGGGTGGTCTCGATCTCCTGACCTCGTGATCCGCCCGCCTTGGCCTCCCAAAGTGCTGGGATTACAGGCGTGAGCCAACGCGCCTGGCCGTGTGTTTTGTTTTTTTAAACAAATTGAAGGTCTGTGGCAACCCTGTGTCCAGCAAGTCTACTGGCACCATTTTTTCAACAGCGTGTACTTACTCCACTGACTAACTGTTCCCCCGTGTCTCTCCCTTTCCCCGAGGACCTCCCTTATTCCTTGAGACTGACAATATCCAAAGCCAACTAATAACCCTACAAACACCTCAAGTGTTCATGTGAAAGGAGGAGTCACATGTCTAGGACTTTAAATCAAAAGCTAGACCTCTTATGCCAGTTAGCCAAGTTGTAAATGCAAAAAAGAACCTGAAGGAAATTAAAAGTGCTACGTCAGTGAACACATGAATGGAGAAGTCAATGCCTGGCTTCAAAGGACAGGGTGACTCTGCTGTTAGTGGTTAATGTAGCTGATGACTTTAAATTAAAGGCAATCACCATTCCAAAAATCCTAAGGCCCTTATAAATGATGGGAAATCTACTATGCCTGTCTTCTATCAGTGGAAAAAGCCTAGATGAAAACACATCTGTTGACAGCATGGTTTACCGAATATTTTAAGCCTACTGTTGAGAACTGTTCAGAAAAAAAAAAAGTCTTTTCAAATATTACTGCTCACTGATAATGCCCCTGGTCACCCAGGAGCTCTGATGATGTACAGGGAGACGAATGCTGTTAGCAGGCATGAAAACACAACATCCATTCTGTAACCCTGGATCACAGTAATCGCAATTTTCAAGATATAATTTAGAAATACATTTCATAAAGCTATAGCTGTCACAGATAGTGATTCCTCTGAGAGATCCGAACAAAGTCCTTTGAAAACCTTCTGGAAAGGATTCACCATTCTAGATGCCATTCAGCACATTCATAATTCCTGGGAGGAGTCAAACTATGCACATTAAAAGGAGTTTGTAAGAAGGTGATTCCATCTTTCATGAATAACTTTGAGGGCTTCAAGACTTCAGTGGAGAAAACAACTGCAGATATGGGGGAAAGAGCAAGAGAACTAGAATGAGAAGCAGAGCCTAGGCCAGGCATGATGGCTCATGCCTGTAATCCCAGTACTTTTGGAGGCCAAGGTGGGAGGATCACTTGAGGCCATGAGTTTGAGAATAGCCTGGGCGACATAGTGAGGCCCTCTCTACAAAAAATACCCAGGCGCGGTTGCAGTCTCAGCCACTCGGAAAGCTGAGGCAGGAGGATCACTTGAGCTCAGAAGGTCAAGGCTACAATGAGCTCTGATTATACCACTGTACTAGAGCATCTGTGACAGACAAAGACCTTGTCTCTTAAAAAAACAAAAACAGACTAAAGATGTGATGAATTGCTGTAATCTCATGATAAAACATGAATAAATGAGGAAGTGGTTTCTTGAGACAGAATCTACAGTGTTGAAATGATAAAGTGTAAACAGATAGAGGGTCTCCAGGGATTATAGGAATTTTACATTTAAAAGAGAAAAGTATAATATGTAAGCAATATTTTAATTACTAGCTCCTCTAAAGAGGAATCTAGTATAAATACTGTACCCTAAACTTTCTAGCTAAAAGAGGGTATAAAACCTCAAAAAAAAAAAAAAAAAAAAGCCCTAGGCTATTTAATTTCTCAGGGACAGGGGTGTCCTTCCCAGGACAGGAAAATGGCTGTGTATCAAATACCTCCTCCTCAGAACCAAAAATTCTTGAAAATGGCCGGATTCTGTCACATATAAATTCCCAATTCGGGTATTTTAACAAAGCCTTTTTATAAAAAGCTACAAGAGCTGGAGTCAGACCCTTTTAAAGAAGACAAACAATACAACTGAGCCTTCGAAAAACTAAAAACAACCAAGCAAACAAAAAGTGACTGCGCTCCCACTGTAGCCTTGCTTAAGTTGCCAAACCTTTTGACTTATCTGTCTCATAAAAGGCAGGGAACAGCTAGCCGGGGGAGCACTTACCCAAATGCTAGGACCACTAAAAAAGGTGGTGGCTCATTTTTTTCTAACCAACTTGACATGGTGGCCACCAAACGGCCCCCATGTCTTAGGACAGTGGTTACTACTTGCCTATTAGTGAGAAAAGCTTAAAAACAAACCATGACTCAGACATTAATGGTCTAGGTCCTCAGTTACCCAGAGCGCTAAAAACAGAGACACCACTCGCTTACTGATGGGAGGATGTTACAATAAAAAGTTAAATTAAGAGGCAGCCACATCAAGGTGTGCCAGATCCTTACTTAACCCTGCCATGTTTCTTTCCACCTCCCAGGAACTGCTCCCACACAAATACTCAACCACTACTGATAAAATGTATTCTAGTCAAAAGGACCTAAAAAACAAACTCTTTCAGAACTCTCAAGTTAACAAAGCCTTTCTTCGTAAATCAGAGTAACATCACAGAAAGGGGCCCAGAAAAACAAGGTATACAGTGCTGTCCTCACTTGGAGTTAAAGAGGCTAACAGCCTACCTCTGTGAACCCTGACTAGATGAGCCTCATCTTCAGGACAGGCTAAGGCCATCATGTCTCCACAGACTCTAAGTATGCTTTCTCTGTAATCCATGCCTACAGTGCATTTTTTTTTGAGGCCTCCTGACTGCAGACTATAAGGAGGTTAATAATATTAAAAACATTACAGCTATTAGAGGCAGCAGTATAGCTACCTAAAAGGGTAGCAGTGGCCTACTGCCAGGGTCACAAAAAAATAGAAAATAAAAATTTGAGGTTATTAAAAATAATAATAACCTAAAGACACAGCTACTAAAAAGACAACACAAACATGTGAACTTTACAAATGACCCTGATCCCAGACATCCTACTCCACAAGTCCCAGCCTCAGTGTTCACCTCAGGAGTTAAAGCCAAACGGGAAGGGTATTTTCCACACTTAGATTCAGAAAGATGAACTACTAATGACAAAAAAAAAAAAAAAAGAACCTAGATTCCCAAAAACCTAGGGTGGTCTCTAACTAAATATGGTCATAGATCATCACATTATGGTAAATAACAAAACAAAACAAACCTTACGCAATTAGTTACTAAAGATACCTGATCTAAAAGATAAAACAGATCAAGGATCTAACAGGTGTCTCCAATTTGTACAAAATAATACTCAGATCGGGCTCCCTTGTGACTCCACTAACCCAAGCTGTCCAGCTGGAGTGGCACGCCAGGAAAAGACTGACAAGAAGACTTTACAGTGATGCCCCAGGACCCAAAAACTTCAGGTACCTACTAGTGTAGACACCTTTACTGGCTAAATAAAAGGGATACACCCTTGTCACACACAAAAAGACAAATGAGGTGGTCAGAGCTTTACTCAAAGACATCATCTTGAGGTTCTGGCTTACTCCGACCAATCCAGAGTGACAACAGAACTGCCTTCATTTACAAAGTTACTCAGGGGGTGTCCTCTGCCTTGGAAATTAAATAGAGGAGGTTACACATAACTTAAGAAACCTCATTCATCTAAAAAGGTCAAGCATAGTAATAAAACATAAGGATCACGCTAGCCAAACTATGCCAGGAAACTCGAAAACTGACTAAAGCTCCTTCCCATCGCACTATCATGGGTGCTGAAAGGGAATGGGACTTGGCCCTTTCCAATCACTATATAGAAGAGCTTGCTTGGCATGATTGAACCTTCGAAGTGTGCTGCTGTCGAGACCAAGAGGGCAGTAAAACATGCTGTAGATTTTTAAAAATACAAACTCTTAAAACATGTGAAACCACAAACTTCTAGTTCCCACTGAGGTTAAGCTTCACCCATATTAACCTAGAGACCGGGTTCACCTTAAGACTCAAAAATCCAAATCACCTCCAGACCAACTAAACTGTTTGGACCATGTATTATTAAGCACTCACTCTTCTCCTAAGTTTCAGGGGCTCAGACCCTAAAAGCCATCATTCCTGAGTGAATCCTGCACCAGAGCCCTCAGATCAGGCGCTACTAGGTTCGACTTATTCCTATAAGCCAGTCTCTGATCTCAAGCTTCTCTTCTGGGGAAGGGATATTACATGTTAAGTAAATGTGCCCTTGCCATACTCTTGATATATTCAAACTTTCTCCCTTATAGAACTCTCTATACTCATTACTCTTCTGTAAAAGAAAAAAATCTTAACCGGTGATAAATCACCATATAAAAAAATAGACTCTTTCTCCCTGTGCTGTTTAGTCCCTTTTATTACTGTGGCTGATGGTCTCTGGAAAGACAATTCACTAGTCAATTTCTCCTGCATCACAGCAAAGGAAAAGAATCCGTCCCAATACTAAATATACTAGAGACAATTCACTAGTCAATTTCTCCTGCATCACAGCAAAGGAAAAGAATCCGTCCCAATACTAAATATACTAGAGACAATTCACTAGTCAATTTCTCCTGCATCACAGCAAAGGGAAAGAATCCGTCCCAATACTAAATATACTAGAGACAATACACTAGTCAATTTCTCCTGCATCACAGCAAAGGGAAAGAATCCGTCCCAATACTAAATATACTAGAGACAATTCACTAGTCAATTTCTCCTGCATCACAGCAAAGGAAAAGAATCCGTCCCAATACTAAATATACTAGAGACAATTCACTAGTCAATTTCTCCTGCATCATAGCGAAGGGAAAGAATCCGTCCCAATACTAAATATACTAGAGACAATACACTAGTCAATTTCTCCTGCAATCATAGCGAAGGGAAAGAATCCGTCCCAATACTAAATATACTAGAGACAATTCACTAGTCAATTTCTCCTGCATCATAGCGAAGGGAAAGAATCCGTCCCAATACTAAATATACTAGAGACAATTCACTAGTCAATTTCTCCTGCATCATAGCGAAGGGAAAGAATCCGTCCCAATACTAAATATACTAGAGACAATACACTAGTCAATTTCTCCTGCATCATAGCCAAGGGAAAGAATCCGTCCCAATACTAAATATACTAGAGACAATTCACTAGTCAATTTCTCCTGCATCATAGCAAAGGGAAAGAATCTGTCCCAATACTAAATATACTAGAGACAATACACTAAGTCGATTTCTCTTGCATCATAGCGAAGGGAAAGAATCCGTCCCAATACTAAATATACTAGAGACAATTCACTAGTCAATTTCTCCTGCATCATAGCGAAGGGAAAGAATCCGTCCCAATACTAAATATACTAGAGACAATTCACTAGTCAATTTCTCCTGCATCATAGCGAAGGGAAAGAATCCGTCCCAATACTAAATATACTAGAGACAATACACTAGTCAATTTCTCCTGCATCATAGCCAAGGGAAAGAATCCGTCCCAATACTAAATATACTAGAGACAATTCACTAGTCAATTTCTCCTGCATCATAGCAAAGGGAAAGAATCTGTCCCAATACTAAATATACTAGAGACAATACACTAAGTCGATTTCTCTTGCATCACAGCAAAGGGAAAGAATCTGTCCTATACTGAATATACTAGAGACACCCACAAGCCTAGCCTGTCCAAGCCATGCAATTTGTGGTGACCCCAAACTTCACTTTCACCCCACAAAACTGGAGCAAGCTCCCCTTTCCTGCAGTTATCCCCTCCACAAAAACGTTCCCTGTGTCACCTTGACTAACACATGTATAGTAAATACTACTTACTGTATAAGTCCTACTAAACTATTCAACGATAGGTGAAACATACATACAGGCACTAGGATATTCGTCCAACACAGACTTACTACGCTGACGTAAGATCTGACCCAACAGGGAGGTACCCGCTTGCTGCTTCTGACACTGCCACCTGCCACCTCAATACAACTCACTCCTGTCCTGACACAATCACCATTAATATTTTAATATTAAAAATATTTAGTATTTTATAATCTTTTTTAATATTAGAGACAACCCACTAAATAAAACTCATGACAAAGGGTACCAAACTCCAGTTTCTAGTATATACAAGTAGACATGCCAACAACTTACGATAAAATTTCAGCTGACTAAAGAGATTGAGACCATCTTTGAGGTGGGCCTCTGTCTCCCTTGCATAAAGATGACACCTAAAGCCAAATAACATTAACTATTAAATGTCTCTATCTTCAGACAAATACGTGTCCGTCTGAGGCATGTATTCCTCTACATGCCAAGCAAACAAAAAGTGACTGCTGCTCCCACTGTAGCCTTGCTTAACTTGCTAAACCTTTTGACTTATCTGTCCCATAAAAGGAAGGGAACAGCTAGCTGGGGGAGCACTTACTCGAATGCTAGGACCACTAAAAAGGGTGGTGGCTCATTTTTCTAACCAACTTGACATGGTGGCCATGAAACAGCCACCCAAAAAAATATAAAACCCACTGCCAGGCTGCCTTGGATTCCTTCCCTTCACCCTGTTTAACATTAACTTATCCCTACGTCTTGAACCTCTCAATAAAACTTGTATCTTCCAAATTAAAAAAAATTCAACTACAGCTGGTCTTACTACAATACCAGCCATTACAACCTATCCTGAGAGATCCTGAAATATATTTAAATTTAGCATCTAAAAATTTTCACTCCTTTAACATCTCCAGACACACATCCCTGAACAACATTAAAAAGTTACAAAAAAACCTGACCTCCGGCTCTCAGCCCTCAAGAATGAGGAGTGACATACTTCTAGGGGGAAAATTTGTAAACAGACAGAGTCTCCCAGGATTATAGAAATTTAATCAACAATCAGCCTGTTTTACAGCCTCCTGCTATTTAGCCAGTTTCTTCCTAAACCCTATGTAAAATATTAGTCACCTACTTTGTTAAAACCATCTCCTGACAGGCCAACAACTTATATTATAGATAAACCAGAATGAACTTTCTTTACCACCATACTGAAGTCTCCACCCCAGGAGGTGCTACGACTTCCTTACCATGACATGCGACCTATATACTGACATAGTAACTAAGTCTACACAACTGGGACCACTCCTTTACATACAATGACACAACCTCTCCCCTCTCCATAAAACCCTCCTGTCACCTTCCCTCAGCTGGACACTCCCTTACACACAATGACACAACCTCTCCCCTCTCCATAAAACCCTCCTGTCACCTTCCCTCAGCTGGACACTCCCTTACACACAATGACACAACCTCTCCCCTCTCCAGAAAACCCTCCTGTCACCTTCCCTCAGCTGGACACTCCCTTACACACAATGACACAACCTCTCCCCTCTCCATAAAACCCTCCTGTCACCTTCCCTCAGCTGGACACTCCCTTACACACAATGACACAACCTCTCCCCTCTCCAGAAAACCCTCCTGTCACCTTCCCTCAGCTGGACACTCCCTTACACACAATGACACAACCTCTCCCCTCTCCATAAAACCCTCCTGTCACCTTCCCTCAGCTGGACACTCCCTTACACGCAATGGCACAACCTCTCCCCTCTCCATAAAACCCTCCTGTCACCTTCCCTCAGCTGGACACTCCCTTACACGCAATGACACAACCTCTCCCCTCTCCATAAAACCCTCCTGTCACCTTCCCTCAGCTGGACACTCCCTTACACACAATGACACAACCTCTCCCCTCTCCAGAAAACCCTCCTGTCACCTTCCCTCAGCTGGACACTGCTTTGGAGAATCCTCCCCGGTGTTGTCCTCCTTACTTAGAAGCCAAATAATAAAAAGTCCGATTGACCAAAACCTGCCTTCTTGTAGAGTAGTTTGTTACTCACTAGGCATTTAGAAAATTACATAAACTTAAGATGACAGGGCAGGGGCAGGGTTTGAGAGGAGTGACTCATTTTGAAAGAAGTTCTATGGCTAAAATGCTATCAAATGGTATCACATGCTACAGAGAAACTCTAGTGGAAGGAAGAGTAAATTGACATGGCAAACTTCAGTGTCATCGTAAGAAACTGTCACAGCCACCTCAACCTTCAGTAATCACCATGCTGATCAGTCAGCAGCCATCAACATTGAGACAAGATCCTTTATTAGCAAAAGGATTACGACTCACAGAAGGCTCAGGTGATCCTTAGCATTTTTTAGCAATATTGCATTTCAAAATTAAGGTATGTACACTGGTTTTAAGAATAATGCTACTGCACACTTAGAAGTATAGTGTAAACATTATGCAATGGGAAACCAAAACTTCAGAGGACTAGCTTTCTCGTGATAGTCACTTCATTGCAGTGATCTGGAACCAAACCAGCAATATCTCCAAGGCATGCCTGTATGTGTTAGCGAAAGTAGCTAAATTTAAGGTGGTTTCAGAAAAGTAATCATTCAGTATCTTTTTTGATCCAATAGATTATGATATTCTTCAATGAAATTCTTACCTAATCGAAAAACTGATGATGTTGACAGATGATAAGGCTTAGCTCGTTCAATGGCTAATTTTCGATGGACTCTAGGAAGGATTTTTCCATACTGGTCTAATATAGAATTTCGAGCCAGTGATCTCTCCCGCAAACGAGGATCACGATCATTCTATTAAACATCAAAATTGGTAAAAAATTTAACCTTCAAAATGTTAGGTGCTGTAATTCTATATTTACCATTTAAAATAAAACTATGAATATCCAAAAATATCTTCCCCCTACCTACATATCCATTTTTCCAAACCAAGAACTTCATCCACATATCTAGTTGTTTTATCAATCCTTACCCATCAATAAATTCCAAATCTCGCTACCAAGCCTTGATTCTTCACAATTAATAAAAACAATGGTTATTAAGCATCCATATGTGTCAGGCAACATTCTACTTCACACACATCTCTGTGCATCCTCAAAACAACCTCACTAGGAGATTTTATCATTTTACAGTTGATAAAAGCAAGACTCAGAGTGTGTCCCAAGCACACAGAGTAAATGAGAATTAGTCTGACCCTTGAAGTCCAATGATCTTTGTACTATATAACCCTTACTGCTGGCCTCTACGTCTTCCTCTACCACACAATGATCTTTGTACTATGGAACTCCTACTGCTGGCCTCTACATGTTCCTCTTGTTTTCCCTGAGTGAAATGGCAATATTGTAGGCAGACATCAGAACATAAATGGCATACATAAAAGAATTACGTGGTAATACCCTGTTCCCAATTCTGTTACAGAGATGAACTGAGGATTCTCCAAGTTCAAGGTAATGCTAGGCACAGTGGTTACCAAACTGTAAGCTCTTATATAACAAACCAAAAAAGCCCCCAGTTTTCCTTATTCTCTTATCCCCCATAATAAGACAACTTTAATCGTACCATAACATTAATCTTCAGAGTTTGGTTCAGCTTCAAGGCAGGCACATAATTGGCACGCTGCAAATGGTGCACTAAAAGGAATTCATGATTCTGAACGCTGGCACTGGACTGCAAAAATTTCACTAAACATTCCTAAAAAGAACAAAATAGATTGTAAACTACCAATTTATCTTGAATTTCTGACAAGTTTACATCGGTAAGTAATTACCTGCTCAGTGTCTGTAAATGGTAACTTCAGTAAATCTTCCATCAAGCCCATTTCCTGACAGACTTCATACATGTGCTTCAGTAACTCCTCTATATTCAACCTATTGCAATGTTGCCGCAAAAAATTCCAGGCTTCAACCATGCACCTGAAAGCAGTATTTATCAAAGTTTAGTTTTAGAAAAAGCTATTTAAATGTACAAAACAAGAAATCTACATGTAGAATTTCAAAGATACTTTGTAAAGTATCTTTATAAATAATTGAAAAGTACTTTAAAAATTTGTTGAATACTAAGTACTGCATAATAATCTTGCTAAGAATGTCAGTAAAATGACACGTTTAAAGAATTTTATGCTGCTTTTTAGATATAAAATAATAAAAAAGCAAAGTAGACAAAAATTCAAAGAAGACAAAAAACTAATGTGGCCTGGAGAGAGCTGAATGGTTGGTGTGGTGTGACAGAGGAACATCATGTTTTTAAGAAGTGACACTCAGTGGGAAGCGTGCGAAAGACTGAGATCTATAGATGGAAACAAGCACACTGTGTCCATGAGGAAGGGAAGAGTAGAGCTTGGTAGTAGACGTTTTTTGGTTGATTTGCAGCAAGATCAGATTGGAGAACCTGGGTTAAATTTGGCAGTCTCAGACACCATGCAGAGGTGCTAAGACGTCCTTTGTGGGCCATAAGATCATTTAAGTGAAGGAGTGTTTCTTACACAGAAGTCTTCCAGAATCAGGTAGGATAATTTTTTTACTGTTATTTATTTATTTTTATTTTTTTTAATGCCAGTGTTCAACTCAAACCCCACCGACAGGATTATCTTGAAGGTTCACTTGAGCATATCTATAAAAATTATAATTAAATATAGGTCTTGACCCAATGATCCCAATGCAAAGAATACAGTCTACAGAAACACCAGCAAAAATTGCAAAAGATTAAGTATAAGAATATACAGTAAGAGCCAGGCATAATGGCTCATGCCTGTAATCCCAACACTTTGGGAGGCCAGGGTGGGCAGATCACTTGAGCCTAGGAGTTCAAGACCAACCTGGGCAACGTGGTGAGACCCTAACTACAAAAAAATACAAAAATTAGCCGGGCATGGTGATGTGTGCCTGTAGTCCCACCTATTCAGTAGGCTAAGGTGGGAGGATTGCTTGATCCTAGGAGGTCAAGGCTGCAGTGAGCTATGATCATGCTACTGCACTCCAGCCTGGCAGACAGAGCAAGATTCTGTCTCAAAAAAAAAAAAAAAAAAATACAGTGAAACAATGAATTACGATGTAGCCCTATATAAGGAAAATATGTATTTACTTGGAAAATCATTAGTTTTTTAAAAAGCAAGTTAAAAACAGTATGAAAATGACAATTAAAACATTAACCAATAAAACTTGTTTATATATTTATTTAAGTAGAAAAGAAAAAGTTCTGAAGATATACACTAAGAATGGTAATGATCAATCTGGCAGTTAAAATTTTTGGAGGCTGACAACTTCCAAGGCAGAGTAAAAAATGGCAAGATTGCACTGCCCTAGACTTTCTGTGAATACAAAGTTACTTGGGGAAGCAAATGGTACCCACTGTTGGCAGATCAGGGCCATCTGTTAATTTTGTTGTTCTGGAACTAGAGTATTTCCACATACTCCACAGGGCTTATACAGGCCAACAACTCAAGAAGTACAATGTGTAGAGGTATTCCCTAAAAATTTACATCTGAAATTGCCTCGTGCTTCTCTTACTAGACGGTGGAATCATTGTAACTTGGGTGTAGAAGAGTGTTCATCTGCGTGTGTTCATGTGCACAGATATATAGTCATTTTTCCCTAAACCAAAATCTAGAAACGTTAAAAGCAGAACATTTTTGTATAAAGAAAAATAGAGGATAAGATGAACATTTCATTATTAAATCTCACAACAAGGTTGATTTCCCTAAGGCATACAAAGCGGCTATAAATCAGTAAGAAAAATCCCAACAACACAGGAAAAAAAGCCAAAGATTTTAATAGGCAGGTCACAAAAGAAATAGCTCTTTAAAAAAAGATACATTCCATTATTATAGTGAGACCAAACATATTAAAACTACCATTTTTACCTATGAGATGAAGAGACAAAAAATATCTGGTACACTGTGTTGATAAAAGACATAGCATACGGTAATTGAGAGGAGGATTAAGTTGTCATAACCTTGATGGAGGGTAATTTGCCCTACTTGTCAAAATTAAACTACCACAATTACGAGGGCAAACACCCTTTCACCCTAGGATTTTAGTCTATAAATTGGCACATGTGCATTATGTGGTTACTCATCATAGCATTGTTTAAAATGGCTAAAGGTTGAAACAACCTAAATGTTCATTACAGAGAACTATTAATAATTAGGGCAAGGTGTGGCAGCTCAAGCCTGTAATCCCAGCATTTTGGGAGACCGAGACAGGTGGATCAATCATCTGAGGTCAGGAGTTTGAGACCAGCCTGGCCAACATGGCGAAACCCTGTTGCTACTAAGAATACAAAAATTAGCAAGGTGTGGTGGTGCATGCCTGTAATCCCAGCTACTTGCGAGACTGAGGCAGGAAAATCGGCTTGAACCCAGGAGGCAGAGGTTGCAGTGAGCCAAAACCGCTCCACTAACTCCAGCCTGGGTGACAAAGTGAGACTCTGTTCCCCCAACCCCGCCAAAAAAAAAAGGGAGAACTAATTTAAAATAAAATGGTACAGCCATCCAAATAATGAACTACTATGCAATAGTTAAAAAGCAAATCCTTTATGTAATTATAAAATTAGCACCAAACTAAAGTGAAAAAAGTATATTGCAGAAGGGTGTACAGTCAGAAGGGTATACGGTATGCTGTTTTTATTTGTTAAAAGGGTTTAGTGGGAGAGGACATATAGGCATTTGTTGACATTAGTTTAGAAGATCTTAGGAAGAATACACTAGAAGTTATTCACACTACTGGGTACTAAGAGGAAACAGGCAGTTGGGAATTCACTGTGTCATCATTCTTACCTCTTAAACACTGAAGCATGTAAATAGCTTATTATCAAAAACAATATGTTATTTGTTATATATATATATATATAAAATATATAATAGGCATTATATATTTTTAAAGTTTTCCACTTTAGGCCGGGTGTGGTGGCTCACGCCTGTAATCCCAGCACTTTGGGAGCCCGAAGCGGGCAGATCACGAGGTCAGGAATTCGAGGCCAGCCTGACCAACATGGTAAAAACCCCGTCTCTACTAAAATTACAAAAATTAGCTGGTCATGGTGGCACGTGCCTATAATCCCAGCAATTCAGGAGCCTGAGGCAGGAGAACCACTTGAACCCGAGAGGTGGAGGTTACAGGGAGCCGAGATCGCGCCAGTGCACTCCATCCAGCCTGGCAGACAGAGTGAGACTCCAGCTCAAAAAAAAAAAAAAAAAAAAAAAAAAAATTCCACTTTAAACTGATACCTACACCCAGTTGATCAGACAAACTAGCAAGAGTAAGATAAACTTAATTTATGATTTACCAAGTATTAATTTGATAATAGTATAGACAGTATTTTTAACAACAAATGACAAATGATAATGTTCTTTCCCAGTTTCCCCCATAGCAGGAAAACACTTTCAACTTCAAGAAATCCATTGCCAACATTTAACAAATGTTTTAAAACAAAGTCTCCAAATTCTCACTATTCTCTTGCTTCCTACACAAGACAATAATGATGCTAGGAAGAACAGTAAGAAAATTAATTTATGAAAGGCTAGGCTAGCATGTTGGCAGTAAAAGACATAGAAGTCATTTTAATAAGGAATGCATGGGGGTTCTTGGCAATACAGCAAAGACAGACTAAAAACCTATCCTGTGGCAAACTCTCTAAACATGCTAGACCAAATATAAATATGCATTATGAAATGCACGGTGGAGACCACAATGCAAAAAGACATTCAAGAGAGGTAAACAACCAACCACTGATTTCTAGTGACTGGAGTAAAGTAAAAAGACTGGGGAAATATACATACAGGATATAAACAAAAAAGGTTATTTGTGTGCCTACATTAACAAGTATTCATAATAAAGAAGGTTACCATATAATAATTTTAAAAGTCATTTTAAAAAAGAACAAATTAAAACTCTTATGTACCTAATATTCAAAATACAAAAAGCTGGCAATATTGTGAGGAACTGAGACATCCACCATTAGCGTCAGCAACTCTGCATACTTAGTAACTTACAAAACAGACTAGGAAAAAAAATTATTCAGGACACAGAAAGATTAAAACCATGCAACGAACAAACTTGATCATGGGGACAAATATATTTGACATTTCACCTATTAAATGGAGAATACATTGAGTACTTATCAGTGGGTAAATCAAGTCTTAACAAAAAAAATTTTTTTAAATAGAAGCAGGGTCAGCTGGGCAAGGAGGTTCATACCTGTAATCCCAGCACTTTGGGAGGCCGAGGCGGGCGGATCACCTGAGGTCAGGAGTTCAAGACCAGCCTGACCAACATGGGTGAAACCCTGTCTCTACTAAAAATACAAAAATTAGGTGGGCATGATGGCGGGCACCTGTAATCCCAGCTACTCAGGAGGCTGAGGCAGGAGAACCGCTTGAACCTGGGAGGCAGAGGTTGCAGTGAGCCAAGATTGCACCACTGCACCCCAGCCTGGGTGACAGAGCAAGGCTCCATCTCAAAAAAAAAAAAAACAAAACAAAAACAAAACAAAAAAAAAAAAAAAAAAAAAAAGAAGAAGGGTCTCCTATGTTGCCCGGCCTGGTCCTGGGCTCAAGTAATCCTCCTACCTCGGCCTCCCAAAGTGCTGGGATTACAGGCATGAGCCACCGTGCCTGGCCTTTATTATTATTACTTTTTTTTTGTTTTTTTTTTGAGATGGAGTCTCGCTCTGTCGCCCGGGCTGGAGTGCAATGGCACGATCTCTGCTCACTGCAAGCTCCGCCTCCTGGGTTCACACCATTCTCCTGCCTCAGCCTCCCGAGTAGCTGGGACTACAGGCGTGCACCACCTCGCCCAGCTAATTTTTTGTATTTTTAGTAGAGATGGGGTTTCACCGTGTTAGCCAGGATGGTCTCCATCTCCTGACCTTGTGATCCGCCCGCCTCAGCCTCCCAAAGTGCTGGGATTACAGGCGTGAGCCACCGCGCCTGGCCTATTATTACTGTTAAACAGAGCAAGTCTTAGCAAATTTTAAAGGTCAGGTACCACATGGATCACATTATGTGATTACAAAACAATTTAGAAACCAACAACACAATTTTTAAAACTTCTAAATCATAGATAGGGAAAATAAATAACCGTAATGAAAATTTAAAAAGACTTAGAACAGAATCATAATGAAAACTGTGGGATGCTGCCAAGGTGCTATGTAGGACATTCGATTTACATTTCTGTATTACAAAGAAAAAAGGCTGAAAATGAAATAATTATCCAACCTGAGTTAAAAGGACAGCAAAATAAACCCACATAACAAAGAAAGAGGAAAAATTATGCCTATACAAAAGGATTTTTTGGCTTTCTTGTACATTTATGATCCTAAGACTGAATAATCAATGTTAGTAGCTGAATTATCTAAAGCCTTTATTTGTAAGTCTGTTGCTGTATGGTGCATTATGGTTAATTTGCACGTAAAACAGCCACGCCACAGTTGTGATGCTATGTCCGCATATATAGCTCATAAAATTGAGAAGCTACCAGCATGAAGTTTTAGAGAAATGCAAAGATGCTCTTAATGAGGAAACTCAGGCTCAGAGAGGATAACTGAACTGCCTTTGACCCTATTTCACAAAGTGGCATCGTTTAGATTTAAATCCAAATCTATTTGAGTCCAAAGATTTTGCTCTTAACATCTTTGCTACAATAAGTGCTGTTTCAATAACATTATTTGTAAGGGTGCAAATTAATAAACAATATCACTAACATAAATTAATAGTTCAAAACAGGGCAAAACCTCCTGAGGTCAGGAGTGAGGCTGTACAGCCAGAAGGGTAAGTCCGGGGAGAGTGTTAGTGTTTGATGGTTTAAATATTAAAACTTTTTCAGCCATTTCAACTATCTTTATGTAATCAAATCATTTGGGTGTTGGACTATTATGCAGCTTAACTTCTCGGACTTTTAGTTCAAATTTCCCAAATGTAACCTCTATCCATGGTTCAAGGATATACTGATTAAACACTGCTGGGACTAGAGATGTAGGTATTTGAACAAATTAGGTGATTATGTATGACCGCAGGAGATACTCAGAAACTTTGTTTTCTTGAATAAGCCCCTGTAAATCAGCTTGTTTTCTTGTTATTTGCTTCCTTCTGATAAAAATGAAGTGTAAAGTATGCTGTTACATAATCTCCTGGGCAATAAACATGGCTGCCTTTTGCAAAATTATCAGTTCAAAAATTTAAGCAGCTTTCTCCTAAGATGTTTCAATAAAAACTATCACCTGCACTTTCAACAGTGTTCTCTGACTTTCTAGCAACCCTGAAGTCATTCTCTATTTACAGGACTAGTAATTATTTTTAAACATTTCTTAAATCTGAATACAAGCTATCTCACAAATAGCATTTTGAGTGGTTGTTTTTATTTCTGTATTTAATGTATAGGAGCCTTAATGTGCTAGTTTTCTGGGGACTGGAAAATTGAGACTTTTTCCAACTTAAGAGAAATAAGGTTTAGAAATTAAACTATTTATTAGTGTTTGTTTACTATATGGCAAAGGTAAAGGAAATTAGAACCTGGCAAATCAGAGAAACATGCTCTGGATGAATTAAAGAAGGACACCTGGAATCAAAAGGAGGAAAAAAACCTTCCAAACATGTTTCTTCCAAAGTTCCAACACCTGCCTTTCTGACGTAAGCATTAGTGATTAAGTAGCAACACTTTAACATCACTAAACAGTGAGAGGTACATGCAAATGAAAAAAAAATTTATATGCTGGTTTCCAACCCAGTACTAGAACTCTTAACCCATTTATTCAACAGTTATCACATTTAGCTTCTTTATTTTGTTCTTACAGTAAATCTTATTGAAACTACAATTTTGATCTCATAAAAAATCTCAGTATTGATTCTAGATTAAGCTATCTAAACATTTTTGCTAAGCCAGATTATTTCAACAAGCACTTGCTAATTCATTACTGTTAAGGTTCTGTGTCTAATCAATCTATTATTAAACTTCTTTTCTTCTGCCTGAAATTTGTAGATCTTACCCTCTTATCCTTAGAAGTACATGCTATTCAACCAAAGAGAACCAAGAAAATGTAACTTTCAGAGTGCTGACACAGAAGTGGTAATTGGTTCATGTATAACACAGCTGAGGTAAAATAACTAATTTCTAAAAATATAAAAATGATCAACAGGGTTGAATAAAACCAGTAAAAGTGGTATAAAGTAAGTCTAGTAAGGAATTTCAGCTCCAAGCAATTTCTCCAGCTTAGTTCGTAAGAAAACCCAATAACCATACCACTGTACTTCCAATCTTGCCATTTAGCTTTCTCACAGTTACTATGTAGGTGAGACTGTAATAATCATTATTATGTAAATGACAAATACACTGATTAGAGAACATTAAAATCTGCAAAAGGAAGAAACAAAGGTATCACTTGCTCAAATCTGGTTGAAGTAATAAGACATGAAACCAGACACTTCCTTAAGATTTTCTTTCTATGAGGATGCAATAGGGCAAATGCAATGACAAAATTGAAATACAAAGAATTCCAATACTCAAACAACCAATATTAACAAAAATATCAGAGTACCATTACTGAATACAAATTCTCAATTTGTCAACTCTATCACTTCATTCTTCCTCTCTATTCCTGACTCCTTTTCAGCATACTAAACCCTCAGCTGTCCAGGCAGGACAACTGTCAATGTTGTCAACTGGCAACAAATATAACTAAAAATCTCAATTTGGCGCCCCTCCCTTTTATTCAAGGTACTTATCTTATTCTAGATAAAAGGTGTTGTATGTTTTTCTTAACACTGGAAGACCAATAAACATTAAGAATATTAATGCAACAGAAGTAAAATATTATACAGTTGTCCCTCAGTATCCTTGGGGGACTGGTTCCAGGATCCCCATGGATACCAAAATCCACACATACTCAAATTTCAAAGTTGGTCCTGCAGAGCCCATGTATATGAAAAGCTGACCTTCCATATATGCAGGTTTTACATCCCATGAACACTGTATTTTCAATCTGAATTTGATGCAGAACCCACTAATACAAAGGACTGACTTTACTGACTTAACAGCCAATTGTATATTGCCATTGTCTATCTCATCAATTCCATTTTATTAACAGATGCGATAAAGACTTTATAGTTTCAAAAGATGTACTTACCTATTAAAAAGCAAAACAGTGAGGTGAAGGATAACATCGCTACCACTGGACACTGTTGGCTTCATTGTCTGAATATATCTGAGGGCTTGTCTGTGCTCGCCCTGACTCATGAATGCCTGAATAATCTTTGAATGTTGCCATGACAAAGGTTTTGCAGTAGCTGGATGAAACAAAAGATCCAAACCACTCTGGAAATAACATGAAAAATGTTAAATATAAATATAATCCTATACATTTAGACAAAGTAGGTAAACCTAACACTAAAAACCACAAAAATCCAGATAAGACTCGTTTAAATATAAGCTGAAAAAATCTACTTCAATCTGTGCTATATAGAGTTGGCTCTCAGTATCTACAGGATCCATATCTGCAGACTGAACTAAGTGCAGATAGAAAACATTTGAAAAAATAAGGCTGGGCACGGTGGCTCACGCCTGTAATCTCCGCACTTTGGGAGGCCAAGACAAGCGGACTGCTTGAGCTCAGGAGTTCAAAACCAGCCTGGGCAACATGGCAAAACTCAAGTCTCTAAAACAAACAAAAGTAAGTTTAAACAAAAAAAGTGCAGTGGCTCATGCCTATAATCCCAGCACTTTGGGAGGCTGAGGTGGGCAGATCAGTTGAGGTCAGGAGTTCAAGACCAGCATGGTCAACATGGTGAAACCTCGTCTCTACTAAAAATGTAAAAATTAGCCAGGTAGGGTGGTGCGTACCTATAGTCCCAGCTACTTGGGAGGTTGAGGCAGGAGAATTGCTTGAACCCAGGAGGCACAGGCTGCAGTGAGACAAGATCGTGCCACTGCACTCCAGCCTGGGTGACAGAGCGAGACTCCATCTCAAAATAAATAAATAAAAATAAAAAATAACAGTATAATGATAAAACACAATACAAATAAAAACAATACAGAATAAACTATTCACACAGCATTTACATTATATTAGATATTATAAGTAATCTACAGATGATTTAAAGATCAAGATCTAGAGATGACTTAAAATACCCAATGAAATGTAAATACCATGTAAATAATTGTTATAGTGTAATGTCTAGGGAATAACGACAAGAAAAATGTCTGTACATGTTCAGTACAGACCCAATTTTTTCCCCTGAATATTTCTGATCTATAGCTGATTGAAGCCACGGATGTAGAATCCATGGACACAGAGGGCCGATGGTATACAAGAGGATGTGCATAGGGTATATGCAAATACTATGCCATTTTATATAAGAGACATGAGCCTCTGTAAATTTTGGTATGTTTCTGGATCCTGGAACCAATTCCACACAGATACTGAGTGATAACTGTATTTTAAAGAATAAAAGCTTTATAAAAAACCTGATACCTCTAAGACCCTATCACACTAGTTTATAAGATCTTCCCATCACCAATTTCATATATCAAGGCCAAATCTTGCCTTTCATGGTTCCCCCAACACCCCAAACATCTCTCTAATATAACGATCACTGTATCTGAACTATCGTAATTACTTACTTATTAGTTTCCTTCTTTAAACACTAAGAAACCTGGGGTTCTGAATTATCTTTATATTCTTGCCTTCTAAAATAGTGCTTGGTAAAGGTACTGATTAAACTGGGTCCTTCCTCAACTATTTTTAGAAGTAGACTGTATCATATCTTTTAATACCAAATTTAAATTATGTGTATTTTCTAAAATTCTAGTAATTCATGAAAGTTTACGCTGTAAGTGAATAGACTTACCTCATAGTCATTATGATCTATCAACCAAAACCCCTGAATAAGTTTAACTTGGCCCCAAGAAATGGCAAATACAGTTGGGAAAGATTCAATGGGAGTGTCTGTTTTGTTGGGAAAGGAATACATAATATCAAGTAGCAAATAAATGGTCTTTTAAAGAGCAGATTAAGGACAATAAAATACAACAACAAAAACCTCCTACGTATATATTTACAATAGGTAGCAACAAAATGTAGCATTAAAAGAGACTTGAAATGCCTGTTTTTAGTGTTTAGAAAGCCATCATGGAGAGTCAGCAATGAGAAGATAGTTTTAGTAAATGTGGGTACAACCAGTCCCGCACCAACTTCATTCATTCTCAGTATTTTATTATCAGCACCACAAAGGAGATAAAGCGTATTTTTATGAAGTCAGTAGCTCAGTAAATACAAGAAACAAAGATATACGCAAATTTCTAAAGATCTAGCAAAAGATGGCAGCTTAATCAAACATCATCTAGCTTATAAATTATAAATGGAATTATACATTTTTAGACTAAGTAACTAACATTAGCACAAAAATATTATCACAAAGACTATAGGACTCAAATAATGCCTAAGGTAGTATCACGCTAACTTATAATGTATTCATTTCCAGCACAGAGGTTAATGCCATTGATAGTGACCACTTGGTGGTAGTATTTTAGAGCAACTGTTGTTAACTTTTTGACTGTCTTGGACACATTTAAGTGCCTGATAAAAGCCAAGTACCCTATACCTAGAAAAACAAATATAAAACAAAATTTTTCATATAGTTTTAGGTTGATCACAGGCCATCTGAGCCCAAACAACAGATCCTGGGTTAACACCTCTTCTTAAGAAAACAAAACCAAAATTCAACCTTGCAATTAGATATGTCAGGTTTCCACTACTCTTGAAATTTTATAATTTTAATAATACATGAAACACTGGATAAAACTTAAAAGGATACAATAGAGTGTTTGGCTGCTTCAGTAACGCCGTCTAATAGGTACATATCAAGTACTGCCTACAAAACAAAGGGATAAAACCTTCAGTGGATCTTATACAGTCATTCATTCATTCATGCTTCTTGTTTTCCCAAGTTTGTGCCAGACACACAGCTAAGCATGTCTCCTCCCTCCCCAGCTTTGTAGACTCTAAATGATAGCACATTACTGCAAACCTACATGCAGACTAGCAGGAGGATATTTTCCTGTGCCTCCTTCATCTCGTTTCCACAACTTCTCAATTCGCTCTCCTAACTGAGAAACCAGTCCATCAATCATCAAGCAATCGGGATTCCACTTCCCTCTGCAATCAGGGAAAAATTAAGACTTATTTAATATCACTGTTAATTAATATCAAAGCAACCAGCATCAAAATATTAAAAGTAACAATCCCAACTATCAAAGAGAGAAGAGGCTGGGCATGGTGGCTTATGTCTGTAATCCCAGTGATTTGGGAGGCCAAGGCAGGAGGATCAACTCAAGGTCAGGAGTTCGAGACCAGCCTGGGCAATACAGCAAGACCCCAGTTCTAAAGAAAATATAAAAACTAGCTGGGCATGGTGGTGTGCACCTGTAGTCCTAGCCACTCAGGAGGATAAGGAAGGAGGATCGTTGGAGCCCAGGAGTTTAAAGTGAGCTATACACATGCCACCGCACTGCAGCCTGGGCAACAGAGACCCTGTCTCTAAAAACAGAGAGAGAGGAGAGAATTGGGAATTTGACCCTAGTTAGCATGATGAGAACTACAGACATCAAGGAGAGTTAGTCGGGTAAGCCCTTAATTTGCCTCAAGTTCAGTCATCAACAAGCCAGTCAGTCAAGGTGAGGTCCCCATGTGGTCCATCCAGCCAGTGACCATTCTATTTTTCACCATATTAAGCAAACTACCATAAAGCCCAGCGTAGTGAAAATAATGAAGTTCAAAGACAGAGAGTTAAAGTTTCTGTTTCATCACTTGGGTTAGTCTTTTATCCTCAGTGATTCCTTCACTCGAATATCTATTGCTGAGCGCCTATGATGCAACGTGCAGGTATGGTCCCTATTTCCTTTTCTTTTCTCTTCTTTTTTCCCCTGATTTCCTTTTCTAATTGTGAATAGCAGCAGCACTTACTACTCTTTGTGGTTGTCCAATGAGCCAGGCACTGCACTAGATGTCCTGCACATACTGTTTTATTTAGCTTTATACTGACTTTATAACTTACATAACAAACAGGATTAGAAAGCATAACAAAGCTGCCAAGGATATACACTTAGGAAATAACAGATCTAGAATTTTAAAATATGCCTAGTCAATCTCCCAAGCTAATGTTCACTCTCCTAAATTGGTCATTCTAAAGCACTGGTTCCCACAATTGCCATGCATCAGAATTACAGCCGGCACAGATTTTAAAGTACTGATTCCCAGGTGATTCAGGTGTAAGAAACCTGGAATCAACGTTTGTGGCATTGCTCTAAATGTTATATGCTTTGTAATTTTGTCACTGCAAACTCGAGGAAGACGACTATTTCCAGAAGTGTGGTCAAGACTCTCAACACCACTCTTTCTTTGTCTATTACCTTTACTTCTTTATTTCAAAGGAACTAAGTAGGTTATTCGTGTATTCTTTTTTAAAAAAGAGAGAAATAAAATAGTAATGGTAATAGCAAATTCTGATACTTAACTGAGAATTCTACCCATTTAATCACTTTGTAAAACGATGAACACTATTCTGAGAAACTTTGACTTCTTACAGATGTAATTTCTAAAATTGTTTTACTATACCTTGATAAACGCTCAAACTTCTGTCGACGACTGGTGTAGTAGTTCTGAATTACAGGGTAGTTGTAGCATAACCTTGACAACTGCACAGAATCATCTAGATTTTTAAGAGTTGGAAAAAAAGCTGGTAATAATCCCAAAATATCTCAACAATACATATTAATATTGTACTGTAATTTAATATTTACAGCAACCCCTGGTTAACCCACAGGGTGGGTATATTTAGGTAATAAAAGATTACTACACATCTTTTTATTTAGAGGCACAAGTGAGAAAATGATCTGTCATGAAAGTCTAACTACATGGATGGGGGCTTAAAATCTTGGAAACTGTTCTAAATAACTTTACTCCTTAGGCACAAATAATAATTTGAAAGCAAGAAATGTTCACTACAAATCAAAATCTAAGAGAATTATGAAAAAATAAGATCAACAATTATGTACAGTGGCAGAGGCACTTCTAAATAAAATCTAATGGCTTCCTGGAAATGCAAGAAGCTGAAGGCTTTGCAAGTTATATTCTAAACAAATATAGCACAAGTCAAATACCAAAAATTCTCTAATTGTTGGTACTGGCATAAATCACTAGATAAAAGGGGGTATTTAATTGAAGAAATATTAGTCAGTAACCATATTAAAAGGACTATTACCAGGAAACAGGAAAACTGAGTTATAGAAACTATAGTTCTATGAATCTAAATAATAGCTAGTAATATTGCTGAACTCATTTTCAGGAGCTATGTTTTCTCAAATTTGCTTTCCTTCTAAATGTTATTCAATCCAATAAACATGTATGAGCACTGTGTGTCAGGCATAGGATGAAGATACAAAGTAAGGAAAAATGTAAGAAAAGAAGGTTAAGCATAAATTAAATTAAGGAGAAAAATAAGTGAGGTGGAAGAAAAGAAACCCAAAGCATTAGAATACAATAACAAAATTATAAAGATTCAGAATGTTTTAATTAATACTTATAGATTAAGTAAATATTTTACCTATGCCTTCTGGTAAAAGCCCAGAATGAGAGAACCAAAGAACCACTTGTGCATACTGACAGATGAGGTGGGAAACCACAAACTTATTGCTTAAGTCTATCAGTCCTGTAAAGAAGAGTTAACATCAGTTGTTTACTTACAAAAAAATCAAGATGCTCCACAGTTTTCAAAATTAATCACTTGGTAATTTACATAATTTGTAAATATATATTTTACATATACATATTTGTTCAAGATATATGTATCTCTCTTGAACTAATTCATCTTTGTATCTAGTTTACTTTGGTCCAAAATGATGTCAAGCAAATCTCCAAAATGCTAAAATAAGTCAGTCACTCCCTAAAATAGACATTTTAGGTAAATACACTTTCACCTCAGCTACACTTTCATTTAGCTAATTCCAGAACTCAAATTTACTCATTAATACAAACTAGAATAGTATCACTAATAAAGATTGTTCAAAACAGGCATTTAAATGAAATTGGCTTGTTTTTGTTTTGAAATTGCAAAACAGAAAAAAATTATAATGAGTTCTTTGAATAAAAAAATACATATAACTTAATTTGAAACTTTACTGCAAATACATTAATCTTAATAATCATTAACTTCAGAATTTCCCAAGCTTATTTAAGCATGGGCTTATGGCATGTCTAACAACATTCTGTAGCTTTTCATTAAAACAAAGAAACAAACAAAAACCCTAGCACTGGAGAAATAAAGTCCTCTTTACATAGTGATCCATCTAAGACATGGGAAATGTTATTCGTTTCTCTTAGTCAAGAAGTAAAATTTAATAAAACACTCATTTGATAAAACAAAGAGCGTACCTCTCTCAGTGATCTCTCGGGCTTCTGATGCAAAACAGCTCAAGACTATATTAAGATTGCTAAGAAGCAAATAGCACTGCTGGATAGACTGTATAGTTTGTGGATCCATGAAATGACACGAACCATCAAATAATGGCACACCTTTCAAGAATAAAAGAAAAGATAAGTTTCCATACAGTAAATCTAAATAAATTAGAATCGCAATGCAAAATTTCTCAAACTCCTATCACTGAAAAGAATTATTCTATTCATTATGAGATTTATAAAGACAAGCTAGAAATGGCAAAACCTCCAAGGAACCTAAAAAGTGCTTTCAATATAAAACTAGCAAAAGCCAAGAGTGAGAATATGAACTCAAATCATCTATATCTAGAGCTTGTCCTCATAACCAGCACACATCAAAAGACAGGGATTTACTTTAATGACACATTTAGTTACATCAATATTTAATGTGTCACTGGTCTAGAAAACAACTGTCTTCATTCTAAAATCCTTCTTTAAATCAAATTCTAATTTACTTTTTTTTTTTTTTTTTTTTTTGGAGACAGCATCTTGCTCTGTCGCCCAGGCTGGAGTGCAGTGGTGCAATCTCAATCTCCGCTCACTGCAACCTCTACCTCCCAGGTTCAAGGGATTCTCCTGCCTCAGGCTCCTGAGTAGCTGGGATTACAGGCATGTGCCACAACACCCAGCTAATTTTTGTATTTTTAGTAAAGATGAGGTTTCACCATGTTGGCCAGGCTGGCCTCGAACTCCTGACCTCAGGTGATCCGCCCGCCTCGGCCTCCCAAAGTCCTGGGATTACAGGCATGAGCCACTGTGCCCGACCTAATTTGCTTTACTTCTAATACTTTTTTTGAGATAGGGTCTCACTCTGTCACCTAGGCTGGAGTGCAATGGTACGATCACAGCTCACTGCACTCTCAAACTCCTGGGCTCAAGTGTTCCTCCTAGCTCAGCCTCCCAAGGAGCTGGGACTATAGGCATGTGCCACCCTGCCCAGCTAATTAAAAAAAAGATTTTTTTTTTGGTTTTGCAGAGACGGGGGTCTTGCTATATTGCTCAGGCTGGTCTAGAACTCCTGGCCTCAAGCAATCCTCTCATCTCAGCCTCCTAAAGTACTGGGATTACAAGCCTGAGCCACCACACCTAATCTCTAATACTTTTAAAACACTTACTATGCTTTGTATGTTAAATTATTCTTAGAGGTTTTTATTTTTATTTTTTAAAAAACCCAACCTACCAGTAACAAAGGTCAAAGCAGCAACAGCTGAACTACCGAGTTAAACCCCCAACACTACATTATTCTCAAAGAATAACAACAGTCATACAATTTATGAATTGAGTTTAATTTTTTTACAAAACATGAGCTCTAACAAACATTTTCCTCTTAAAAAAATGAGGACATTTTTACTCTGATCCTAAACACCTGATAGTGTTCTTACAGACTTCAATCACACTGATTACTGAAACACTTAAATTATTTCATGACGACAGTTTCATAAGTATAGTCTAAAAACACTAGAAAGCGCCATGTCTTCCTAACGAACTTGACTGGTTTAAAAATCCTCTACTAAGAATAACTTACATTGTGAAAAGCTATCTATAGTCAAATCATTTCAAAAGTCCATTTGTTTACTCATCATGACACAAGAGAAATGACTAAAACATTTACCTCTAAATAAATTTTACTTTCACTTACAGTGCAACTGTATCTCTAACTACTAGTACTTTTAGCCTTATTTTTGCACTAACTGGACATGATAGTTTTTAATATTCATGACATACCTCAAGACTCAATCGAAATGAACAACAGATTAATAAAACTGTCAAGAAGGAAAATGATTTGCCACAATAATAACGACATCTATCCATGGAGGACAGCAGTGATGCATTTTTACCCTGCCATTCAACTTCATCATTTCTATCAATATGTTAAATAGAAAGTGAGTTAAGTACAGAAACTTCTGAGGGTTACCTAGCACATTCCGCTTACTCCATCATCAGTATATTTAGTAAATTAAACTCCTAAGACCAAAAGACAAGTTATAATCCTAAAACCTGCTATTGTAGGCATATCAGCATGTTGCCAGTTTAATGACCTGCTGCAAAATCTTGGTCAAAAATTACTTTTGGCTGGATGTAGTGGCTCACGCCTTGTAATACCAACACTTTGGAAGGCCCAGGCAGGAGGATCGCTTGAGGCCAGGAGTTCAGGACCAGCCTAGGCAATATAGTGAGACCATGTCTCTACAAAAAATACAACAATTAGCTGGGTGAGGCAGCATGTGCCTGTGGTCCAAGCTACTCAGGAGGCTGAGGCAGGAGGATGACTTGGGCTCAAAAAGTCAAGGCTGCACTGAGCCATGAACTCACCACTGTACTCCTGCCTGGGCAAAAAGTGAGACCATGTCTCAAAAAAAAAAAAAATTACTTTTATCACTTTAATGTAAAAAGAAATAATTTTCTTTTGGGACATCTTCAAATTTTAAGAGTTTAAAACTTCAGGCCAGGCGCGGTGGCTCACGCCTGTAATCCCAGCACTCTAGGAGGCAGAGGCGGGCGGATCACAAGGTCAGGAGATCGAGACCATCCTGGCTAACACGGTGAAACCCCGTCTCTACTAAAAAATACAAAAAAATTAGCCGAGCGTAGTGCCAGGCAGGAGAATGGCGTTTGAACCCGGGAGGCGGAGCCTGCAGTGAGCCGAGATCGCGCCATTGCACTACAGCCTGGCGACAGAGCAAGACTCCGTCTCAAAAAAAGAAAAGAGTTTACAACTTCAAAATGATTAAAAATTATGTACTTAAGACATAAACCAAGGTTAGTATTTTAATATTAAATTCTGTCCTACATCTAGACCTCTAATACTTACATAGTCTGTCAAATTCCTCTTTTGTGAGAACCACTTTATTCCACGTCCATTCCAGAACAAAGCGCAAATTAGTGGCAGAATTTGGTTGTTCTTATTTGTAAATACAAAAGGGAAAAAAATAAAGATTATTAATTACAAACAGAGTTCTAAATTGTTGGTGGAGAAGCATGGCAGACAGCACCCTAACCGAGTGAACATCAACACTTTAGGGAGGCAACTTGGGAAAACGGACCTTCTCAGCGCACCACACCACGGAGCACGTCATTTCAGGTAGTGCTGCTGCCAAAAATGCAAAAACTGTCATTCAATCATGAGGAGCGACGGCAAGCACAAACTAAAATGCAGTCTATAAAATAAGGCCTAATTCCTTTAAAAAAAAAGGTCAATTTTTTGAAAGACAAAGTGACAAAATGTACAAGATTAAGGGAAATTATAAAAACAATTACATACAAACTATTCTAGATCTCTTTTCCAAAAAACTAAATACAAAGCATGATTCTGAGCTCTCTCTACCCTCTAAATTGAAATAAAGGACATTACTGGGATTTCAATAAGGTCTCTAGGTTAGATAAAAGTCTTAATTTTCTTGATTTTTTATGATCACAAAGTGGTTTTGTAAGTGAATGTCCTTATTCTTAGAAGCAGCAATACTGAAATATTTATGGGCTACAAAAGCATGATGGCTTATCATCAAATGGTTCAGAAAAAAAACTATTCTCAAATGGTTCTGAACAGACGATAATATGTGTTTGGGGTGTGTGTGTGTATGTGTGTGAAGAGTAACAGTGATACACACAACAATTTGGATGACTTCCTAGAGAATTTTGCTGAGTAAAAAAGGTAATCCAAAAAGGTTACATACTGCATAATTCCATTTATGAACATGTTTAAAATGACAAAATTCTTGCCAGGGGTTAAGGATGGGGCAGAAAGAAGGTAGGTATGGCTGTAACGGCAGCATGAGGGATCCTGGTGGTGCTGACTGTACTAAAGGTTTGTCAGATCATAGTACTGTGGGCAAACGTGCTAAAGGGGGCGGGATCTCTCTATTGCATCTTAACAACTGCATGTGGATCTTCAATTATATCAAAATTAAAATAACTAAGAAAAAAATACAACAAATAGCAAGTTGATAACTTTAAAAATACCAAACATTTTACTTGTTATCAGAATCTTACCTTCTGTTATCCATCTTCGGATATAACCAGTCAAAAGTCCCAGGGAACTAGTCTGAATTGCTGCTGACAATATAGCTTCTAACTGTTCTTCCTAAACCATGCATTATAGAAAGGAAAGAAATGGAAAGAAAGAGGGTGTGAGATCATAGGCAAGTTCTGGTTTAGAATTTAAAAATTTTAAGGCTAAAAAAATCAGTATGACCCATAAGAAGGGCTATAATCAAAAGACAATAACAAGCATGGTAAGGATGTGTTAAAACTGGAACTCTCATACACTGCTGGTGGGAATGTAAAATGGAACAGCCACTCTGCAAAGCAGTTTGGCGGTTTCTCAGTATGCTAAACATAGACTTACCACACGACCCTCCAATTCCACACCTAGGTATATACCAAAAAGAAACAAAAATACACACCCAAACAAAAATTTCACATGAAGGTTCACAGCACCATTATTAATAGCCATAAAGTGGAAACAACACAAATGCCCATTAATTGTAGATAAACAAATTATGGTATGCTCATACAACAGAATATGATACAGCCATAAAAGGGGATGAAGTACTGATACTTGCTATAATACAGAGGAACCTTGAAAACATGCTAAATGAGACAGTCACAAAAGACTTCATATTATTTGACCCATTTATATGAAACGTCTAGAATAGGTCAATCTATAAAGACAGGAAAGTAGATTAGTCATTATGTAAGGCTGGGTAGGATGGGGCAGGCAGGAAGGTAAGGGAAAAGGAGTGACTGTTTATGGGCATAGAACTTTCTTTAGAAGTAATAAAAATGTCCTAAAATGGAATGTGATGACAGTTGCAGAATTCTGTGAATTAAAATCACTGAACTGTACACTTGAAATATTTGAACTGCACGGTGTATGAAATATCTCAATAAAGCTGATATTTTGAAAATCACTGAGTCTGGTTTAATATCAGAGGAACCTATTAATTTCATTCATTACAGGAGCAAATTAAAAGATGTTCAAAAAGGAATCACATGAATGTAAGTTAAACAGGTACAGAGGGAATTACATAATGGTCCACAAAACCTAAGAAGGCGTGACTCTAAACGGAGACTCACTGAAGCCATTTATATTTAATACCAGGGACAAAACAAAAACGTCTGCTACTAACATTATTACCTATAGTTTATAGAAGTTCTACCACATTGCAATGAGAAAACTCAGTCACTGGCCAGGCACAGTGGCTCACACCTGTAATCCCAGCACTTTGGGAGGCCGAGGAGGGCAGATCACTTGAGGTCAGGAGTTTGAGACCAGCCTGGCCAACATGGTGTAACTCTGTCTCTACTAAAAATAAAAAATTAGCCGGGTGTGGTGGCACACGCCTCTAGTTCCAGCTACTCAGGAGGCTGAGGCAGGAGAATCACCTGAACCCAGGAGGTTGGAGGTTGCAGTGAGCCAAGATCACGTCACTGCACTCCAGTCTGGGCAACAGACCGAGATGCTGTCTCAAAAAAAATAAAGGTAGTAACAAACAAATAAACGAAAAAAGTATATTATTTGCTGATGGTTGCACACCTTGAAAGTTATGTAGATATCAAATAAATATACAAAAATGAATTGCATTTTTCCATATAGCCATGTGTTGCTTAATGATGGGGATACATTCCGATGAATGTTTCGTTAGGTGTTTCATTGTTGTGCAATCATGGTAAGAGCGTACTTACACAAACTTAGATGGTGTAGTCAACTACATATCAAGGCTATGTATATTGCTCCTAAGCTACAAACCTGTATAGCATGTTACTGTGCTGAATACTGTAAGCAACTGTAACACAATATGAAGTATATGTGTAAACACAGAAAAGGTACAGTAAAATTACATTATTACAGGCTGGGCAAGGTGGCTCATGCCTGTAATTTCAGCACTTTGGGATGCCAAGGTGGGAGGGTAACTTGAGGCCTGGTGTTTAAGACCAGCCTAGGCAACATAGCGAGACCCTGTCTCTACCAAAAAAAAAAAAAAAGGGCTAAGCATAGTGGTGCCTGTCTGTAGTCCTAGCTACTTGGGGGGGCTGGGGTGGGAAGACTGCTTAAGCCCAAGAGGTTGAGGCTACAGTGAGCCATGACCATGCCACTGCATTCCAGCCTGAGGCAGCCATGAGGTGTTTCCTGTCCTGTATCCTTCTATACAGCTAAGTCAACCTGCTGCCAAGTTATGGCCTATTGGGTATTAGGAATAGGAATTTTAAACCAAACCTAAGACCACAACTGCTGATCACCCAGAGTCAGCATTACACTACTTCACCTATTTTTGCAGAAATTATCTAATACATTTTTACTGTAATAGAAAGCTAATAACGTGATCCAACCAAAAGAAACAATAGAGTTAAAAATCATCTCACTTGGCTTAAACTGGAAGGCTGAACGTCAACAAATCTTGGGGAAAGAAGGCCAGCTACAAGACATCGATTATAACCATCAGGAATGAGTTCATTGAGTGATGGACCTGATTTCTTTAAAAAAGTCAAAGTCTGTAACAGATAAATTAGTAAGGCATCAATCAATGCTCAATTTGAATAATCAAATTTAAGATTAATAAATTACACTTAAAATTTAAGTAAAATTTAAAGATAGCAAGTCGAAATTATGAAAGACTATATTTCCTGCAAGAAACAGAGTTTATAGGTTCTTAAGCTTAACCAATGCTTGCTAGCTGTGAATACTACTATTAGCAAAAGGTAGCTTATATATTTTTATGAACTGTATAACCCTGCTGTCTTCTCTAAAGCTGACAGATTTGGTGACATCTTGACAAAACACACACACACACACACACACACAGGAAAACTCCTGCAGTCTACTCCTCTTTATCTAATGTGAAAGAGATTTGATATTAAGTATAAATACAGCATTCATCCACATCTGGATGATTATCAATGAAAAGGTCTGCCACATCATACTTCCCTAGAAAAGCATTTTTCAGGCCAGGCACGGTGGCTCACGCTCATAATCCCAACACTTCGGGAGGCCGAGGCAGGCAGATCATCTGAGGTCAGGAGTTCGAGACCAGCCTGGCCAACATGGTGAAACCCCATCTCTACTAAAAATACAAAATATTAGCCGGGCATGGTGGTGAGCACCTGTAATCCTAGCTACTCAGGTGGCGGAAGCAGAAGAATCGCTTGAACCTGGGTGGCAGAGGTTGCAATGAGCCGAGATGGCGTCACTGCACCCCAGCCTGCACAACAAGAGCGAAACTCCGTCTCAAAAAGAGAAAAGTATTTTTCAAAATTCTTTTTTTTTTTCCTGTGCCAGGCACTATACCACTGTGCTAGGTGCCTTCTTTGCATTACTTCATTTCCTCATAAGCTTTCTGAGGAGACAGAAAGCTTGAGGTTCACGTAGCTAGCATCTACATAAATTAGTTGCTAAAAACATACAATACGTCTTCTGGCAGGCTGTCATTAGTAACTGATACTACTAGTTGATAATCTCATAAACCTAGCAGAAGCTACCATTTAAGCTGAAACAACTGACAATATCACTAAGTAAAACTTAAATCCATAAATCAACTATATTCTAAGATCTGACTTCAGTTCAATTAAGAAATCACTAGTTGTTACCTACCTCCTTCTGAAAGCCAGTACAAGTTAAATGAACAACTCCCGAGTTTAACAAACAAGTGGCATCTAAAAAAAAGATTTAAAAAATAATCCACTTACATATATTTAAAATGGCATTAATAGAACAAAATTTATCCAATAACAGACTGCAAGGCAAGGTGTCAAATTATTACATGTAATAAATCTTTAAATAAACTTTTCTAGGTATTTTCATCCTAAGAATAGATAACAAACCTATTACACAGCAAAACAAGAAAAAAGCAAAAAACAAAACCCAAAAAACTCCAAGCACAGCTGAGAAACACAGCAAAAAAATAAAAGCTACTATAAAATGCACCAGATGTGAAACAGTTAATATCTTTCCTAGCAAGTTCAAAATAAGTCATAATTCCTTTATAAAACATATAAATACTAAATTTCTCCAAGTCATAATTCCTTTATAAAACATATAAATACTAAATTTCTTGTGTGTATATATTAATTTCCTAAGTTATCCATATGTTAACTAACAGTGAGATACAAACAGATAACACTAAATGAATAAACTACACAACGTATACATTTACATACTTTTGTGCATTACTTTTCTTAAGAGGTAATGTTAAGGAAATACATACCAAAATTATAAGTGCTTGGATTAAAAAACTGCTCGGGAGGTGGATATGAAGGAGGGACTCCTCTATTTAAGCTTCGCTCATGGACTAATATATCCAAGATGCCATGTGGAGAAGTCCTACTTACAACAGACTCCAAGGACCACAGTGCAAAATAAGAGCAATTATGGAGATATTCTCCTGACCTAAAAGAAAATTTAAAACATTACTAAGTCATTGGTCAGCTACACATACAAATACAAAGAGAAAGGAGAGAGAAAAAAAAAGAATCATACCTTAACGAATCTGGCATTTGTGCATGATACCAACGATTTATATCAAAAAGCCCCAAATATACAGAAGGCTTTCCCTGTCCATATATATTCACCTGCCAGGTAAAGACTGAAACACTAGTGTCAGGCGATAGAGCTGAAAGAAAAAGATAATTTTTAAAAACAGAATAAAGAATCTCAAAGTAAAATCACCTCAACAGAATTATAGCAAGATTTTCTCATAAATTAAGCGGTTTAATTCATATTTCACTTGATTCATCAAAACTCATTTCTATCATTTGTATGTAAGGCCAGATTCATTCACTTGCATTTTGACTGTTTCTCAGTTTTAAGGCCTTATTAAAAAGTAGTCACTCATCAGAAGTTATATCCTTGCTTGTTTTCAGTTAATACTTGAGCAACGTTGAGGTATTAAGAGGCAGAAAGTAGAAAATGATTTGAATGAACAGTCTCTCTCCCAAGGACGGTACGGAGCTAGTACTAGAGAATTTAATTCACTACCTAAAACGGATGCCTTTGGGCATTAAGGCTTTATTATGATGAACCTTAGCTGAGAAGGACTTATCCAGTTATAAGGTAAAGAGAGAAAAAGAAAAGTGCTTGGATGGTGCCTGTGGAATGGAAAGACAGGAATAGAGTAAGAGACATCAACAGGAGAAGAAGAAAGTAAAAATCTGAAACACTACTATAAGGAAATAGAAAGAATGGGGAATAAGAGAGAGCATGGCCAGATGCAGTGGCTCACACTTGTAATCCCAGCACTTTGGAAGGCCAGGTGGGCAGATCAATTGAGCCCAGAAATTCGAGACCAGCCCAGGCAACACAGCAAAACCTCATCTCTACAAAAAAATACAAAAATTAGCCGGGCATTGTGGCATGCACCTGTAGTCCCAGCTACTCAGGAGGCTGAGGTGGGAGGATCCCTTGAACCTGGGAAGCAGAGGTTGCAGTGAGACGAGATCGTGCAAGTGCACTCCAGCCTGGGTGACAGTGAGACCCTGTCTCTAAAAAAACAAAAACAGGCCAGGTGCGGTGGCCTCACGCCTGTAATCCCAGCACTTGGGGAGGCCGAGGCGGGTGGATCATGAGGTCAGGAGACGGCTAACACGGTGAAACCCTGTCTCTACTAAATATACAAAAAATTAGCTGGGTATGGTGGTGGGTGCTTGTAGCCCCAGCTACTTAGGGGGCTGAAGCAGGAGAATGGCATGAACCCCGGAGGCGGAGCTTGCAGTGAGCTGAGATCGCGCGACTGCACTGGACAGAGCGAGACTCCATCTCAAAAAAACAAAACAAAACAAAAAAAAACACCCTGTCACTACAAAAAATACAAAAATTAGCCAGGCGTGGTGGTGTGTGCCGGCAGTCCCAGTTACTTGGGAGACCGAGATGGGAGAATTGCTTGAGCCCAGAAGGTCAAGGCTGCAACCAGCCAAGATCGTGCCACCACACTCTGGCCTGGACTGGCCTGGGCATCAGAGTGAGACCCCTGTCTCTAAATAAATAAACAAATAAAAACTTTAAAAAGACGTGAGCTCATGACAACATGTGCTTTTCACATATTTAACTGGATCTGAAACCTGGATCAGAAATACAGATACAGGCCCTAGCAAAAAGGGCATTTCTGGGATGGGTAAGTTCGCTGTGTGATTTAATCCTCACAACTACCCTTTGCAAAAGGTCTAACTAGGATCCCACTTACAGATGGAGAAACAGGGCTCTGAAATGTTAAGCAATTTGTCAAAGGTCATCACTAGTGATAGGGCTGGATTATGATAATCCTGGCTTAAAAAACCGATGCAAAAAAAACTGCAAGGAAAAAGCGATGACACTAAAGGAGACAGAGAAAACATTCAAGACAACCAAGGCATGTATGCCATACATGGCTCAAAAAATACACAGGTAAACTTCATTCAAAGACTACTCACACTAGTTCAGACTAGGGATCGCCTGTTTTGAGAACTAGATTAAAATAAAAGGGTCCTTCATTACCCTAATCTATTTTATTGTTTAGTTATACATAGCAATCTGGAGAGCAAGAAATATCTAGTATCTCATATAGAACTGAATAAATTCCGTTAATTACTATTCTAATTTTCTGAACTGCCAGGAGTATGAAATCTAGAAAATAACACCTGTCATAAATTTTAAATCCAGCCTTCACATGACATATTTCAAGTACTTTAACTAACCTTCATTCACACCTTCCTCCCTGTCACCATGAGATCGAAATTTCTCTATACTCTGGCATCCCAACAATTTGGTATTACTCGTCTGTCCCCTCAAAGGGAACATGCCACCTGTCAGGTCCAGGGTGTATCTTTCTTCACAGTATTCTAACCCCTGTAACATAAAATACACGCAAATATTAATCTGATTCTAGGCAAAAGGTCACTCTAAAATTAAATATTCTCCAAATTTAAAGATTGTTCACACAATACAAAGAAAACAATTTAGACTGAAGAGAACCAATCATGGAAAAAGGCTCTAAAATTTTACATACTTTAAAACAAAGTGAGATTTAGTCTCTCAAAAATAATTACCAACAAGTCTTCTAAAGTTATTTATCACAGAAGCCCTCGTGCACTACTGGTTGGTATGTAAACTGGAATAACCATCAAAATTATATATGCATACATCCCAGACCAGCAATACTATACCTGTGTTCTCACAGAAATTCTTGCTCTAGAATAGTTCTTAGACTTTTAGCTTATTGATACCTTTAACAATCTGACAAAAGGCTATGAGACTTCCCCCATAAAAATGCAACACATAATTCAGGGCCTTTATTGATTCCCTGAAACCCGTTTCTATACCCCTCCAACATTAGGTTAAGAAAAGTCGGTTCTAGAGACAGGCATGTGAGGGTGTACAAAGTATAGCTATTAGCAGCACCCTCCTATTTCCTCAGGAATCCAGCCAGATAAACAGGTAGCCATCTAAAAGCCTAGATGCGCATGTCCTCTTACAAAAATCACCCTGTGGCTTAATGCTTGGTATGTTAGAGCAACAAAGTGGAATTATGTTTCCTGGGTACCAGTTAAGCCACAAGCTTGAATCTAGTCCAATCCCCTCATTGTAGAGGAAAATGGTATCTGAGAAGTTAAGAATGCTACCTGGGTAAACAGGTAAAACAACAGATCTCTAATTTAAATTACTTCTACTACATTATGAATACAATATTAACTTCAATATAAGAATCGCTTTTCACAGCCAGGTGCGGTGGCTCACGCCTGTAATCCCAGCACTTTGGGAGTTCGAGGTGGGTGGATCACGAGGTCAGGAGTTCAAGACCAGCCTGGCCAAGATGGTGAGACCCCCGTCTCTGCTAAATATACAAAAAAATTAGCCAGGCGTGGTGGCGGGCACCTGTAATCCCAGCTACTCCAGAGGCTGAGGCAGAGAATTGCTTGAATCCAGGTGGCGGAGGTTGCAGTGAGCCAAGATTGCACCACTGCACTCCAGCCTGGGCGACAGAGCGAGACTCTGTCTCAAAAAAAAAAAAAAAAGAATCACTTTTCAATATCTTAAAACAAAGACAACATATTTAAAATAGAAAACAACAAAATGGTAATATAAGCCCATAGTCCAATGACCATTTACCTCATATAAGATTTGTCCTGATGCCAAACACTTTCTATTACCAAAGGCCAGCTGCAGCAGATGCAAACTCAAAACATCCCCTTCACTGAAACAGAAATTAACCAAGACGCGCTAAATATATTAATACATTAAACATCTCTTACTGTCCAAGTAAGTTTAGTTTGCTTGCAATGTTGAGTGCATGTGACAAAACTAAAATCACTGTGAAAAATTTAGTTTTCGGTAATTTTTATAAAAATGTAGTCCTTTGAAATAATAATTGATATTTATTATTGATTCTAATCAACTAAATCGATGCTGTTTGCATACTGTAGGAGATATCTTATGTAGCAAAGACTGATTACTCAATATTCTTTCTCAAATATTCCTTCTTCAATGGGTATACTCTACTTAAACACATGGTTGCCTAAAGTTCTATAACATCTCCCAGCTTCCTTTGCAGCTAAGTGCAGTACCCTGTGGTAAAGTTGTGGCCAGGATGTAAACAGAATTATCCCATAGTAACCTCAGAGAACCTTCCTTAATGAACAAAATATCCTTTATGCCTTCATTCTGGTCTCTTCCTCCATCTTGCTATTTTTACTTAAAATGTAGAGGTTCAAAGGACAGTGGGGAGTATGGGAAGGAGAAAGGGCAGTTGGGGGAAGGGTGGGGAAAAAAATTTTTTTAAATATGGATGTTGCCCTCGACCATGAGAGGCCTATCAAGACACAAAGTGAAGATACTAAATCAACCCTGTAGTGAACTCAAGCACGAAGCATGCAGTAAGTGTTAAGAGCTTAGATTCCAGAGCCACATCATCTGAATCTGAATTTTACTACTAGTTGATCCCTTTTAATAATTCCTATTACTAGTTCTTATTTCTTTTACTTGGCTTCTAGCACACCACACCTTCCTAATATTCCTCATACCACACTATTCACTCCTTAGTCCTTTGCTGAGTACCCACCCAGCTCTCTTGTTCTCAATCTCCAAGTATATTTGAAGAAAAAGAGAGCAGGGTACTGAGATTGAGAACAAGAGAGCAGGGTACTTAGAAGGTTCCAAGGCTCTCAATCTGTGAAAAACATTCAAGTAAGTCCGCACAATTTCTTCTGATAACTCAGAATTATTCAAGCATGTAGAAACAACCATTTAACTTTTAAAATAATTTCAACTACTACTCACTAATTCACTGAAAGAATTGTGTTGCCTTCACTAAAAAAGACTACATAACTACATAGACTACCTGTTCTATTTTTGACTAACTTTTAAAGATTGTATGTATCAGGCCAGGCGTGGTGACTCACACCTGTAATCCCAGCACTTTGGGAGGCTGAGGCGGGCAGATCATGAGGTCAGGAGTTCAAGACCAGCCTGGCCAACATGGTGAAACCCCGTCTCTACTGAAAATATAAAAATTAGCCAGGCGTGGTGGCGGGCACCTGTAGTCCCAGCTACTCGGGAGGCTGAGCGAGAGAATGGCATGCATCCGGGAGGCGGAGGTTGCAGTGAGCCGAAATCATGCCACTGCACTCCAGCCTGGAAAACAGAGCGAGACTCCGTCTCCAAAAAAACAAAACAAAACAAAACAAAACAAAGTTTGTATGAGACCTACCTATCTTGTGTAGACTGAACAGCCCACAAGTAACAGCAATTCCGAGGATCATTCTCAGGTTCTTGAAAAGTGACAGCATATACAGGAACTTGTCCACTTTCCAATTGTATGTAATATCTGAAACAAATGAGTATATTTCATATTTTTAAGTTATTTTATACAAAGGAAAAAGGTACATCATGTAAGAACCTGGGTTAGGCAACCACTGCTCCTACACTTCCCCAGAATAAGTGATCTGTGGGCCATGGCCAAGTCATCTTATCTGCAAAAATACACACGGCACAAGACATCAAGACTATGGTCATGGCACCCATCCCCCAGAGACAGAACTGGGAAGAGTCAGATGCAGTCCAGCGGATGCATTTATGTGTGTGTGTAACTGGTCCTAAGAGTCATATTCAATGCCCAAGAGGTAGAACTGGGGAGTGTTAGAATTACTCAAGCGGATGCATTCATGTCTGTGTAAACTGGTCCTAAGAGTCATATTTGATGTACACTCCTACATACTGCTCAACCATAAAAGGTGCCCTACAAAGAGACGAGATACTGCCACGAGACTTTTCAGCTGTTTGGGTTTAGCATCAGTTTCCCCACTACTACAACAGAAGATGAGTTAGAAACTGAAGAGTTCCCATAAACTGCTAAAAAAGCAAAAATTGACCAAGAGATGATAGTGTTAGAGAAAGCACTGCTGTAGAAGCCAGGTACTGCAGGTATTTCTTTAGGAGCAAATTCAAAGATGAGCTGACAAACTGGCAGCCGGGCGCGGTAGCTCACACCTGTAATCCCAGCACTTTGGGAGACTGAGGCAGGTGGATCACAAGGTCAGGAGTTCGAGACCAGCCTGACCAACATGGTGAAAATCCGTCTCTAAAAAAAAAAAAAATACAAAAACTAGCTGGGTTCAGTGGTGCACACGTGTAGTCCCAGCTACTTGGGAGGCTGAGGCAGGAGAATCACTTGAACTTGGGAAGTGGAGGTTGCAGTGAGCCAAGATCGTGCCACTGCACTCCAGCCTGGGCAACAGAGTGAGACCCCACCCCCCCAAAAATAGAAAAAAAAACAGCTGATAAAAGGATAACAGCAAAGAGAGTTGAGATACACTTCCCATAAGATAAATTACTCAATAAAATATACCAGTATGCCTCAGGAAAAATGGAGAAACAAATAAATTGACAACTTAAGGGCCAAATAGGCATCTACTTAACGCTTAACACAAATTAACTTAGCTACAAAGTATCAATATAATTATATTTTGGGGACTTTTTGACAGCAGAAAAAATTTAAAACGCAAGTATTTTGTAACTTTGATTTTTAAAAATCCTTTTTTTTCCCTCTCAACTGAGAATTCTTTATTAAGCTGTTACTTTACACAGATGATGATTAGGAAGGTACTTCTGAAAGAACTCATATTATACAAACACAGTCATGTGTCACTTACCAAAAGGGGGTCTGTTCTGAGAAATGCTCGTCAGGGATTCAGTCATTGTGCAAACATCATACAGTCTAGTAACACAAACCTAGATGGTACAGCCCGCTATACACCTAGGCTAGATGGTACAGCCCGCTATACACCTAGGCTAGATGGTACAGCCCGCTATACACCTAGGCTAGATGGTACAGCCCGCTATACACCTAGGCTAGATGGTACAGCCCGCTATACACCTAGGCTAGATGGTACAGCCCGCTATACACCTAGGCTAGATGGTACAGCCCGCTATACACCTAGGCTAGATGGTACAGCCCGCTATACACCTAGGCTAGATGGTACAGCCCGCTATACACCTAGGCTAGATGGTACAGCCCGCTATACACCTAGGCTAGATGGTACAGCCCGCTATACACCTAGGCTAGATGGTACAGCCCGCTATACACCTAGGCTAGATGGTACAGCCCGCTATACACCTAGGCTAGATGGTACAGCCCGCTATACACCTAGGCTAGATGGTACAGCCCGCTATACACCTAGGCTAGATGGTACAGCCCGCTATACACCTAGGCTAGATGGTACAGCCCGCTATACACCTAGGCTAGATGGTATAGCCCGCTATATACCTAGGCTAGATGGTATAGCCTGTTGCTCTTAGTCTACTAACCTGTACAGCATGTTACTGTATGGAATACTGCAGGCAACTGTAACACAATGGTATCTTAAACATTAAAAAGGTACAATCAAAATACAGTAAAATTTTATGAGACCCCTTTCTTATATAAGGCCTGTTGTTGACCAAAACGTTGTAAAGTTACAAAGTCATGCTTTACTAGCATGTTAAACACATGACTGTAATGCCTTTTTTTTTTTTTGAGACGGAGTCTCACTCTGTCGCCCAGGCTGGAGCACAGTGGCGCAATCTCGGCTCACTGCAAGCTCCGCCTCCCGGGTTCACGCCATTCTCCTGCCTCAGCCTCCCGAGTAGCTGGGACTACAGGCGCCCGCTACCACGCCCGGCTAATTTTTTGTATTTTTAGTAGAGACGGTGTTTCACCGTGTTAGCCAGGATGGTGTAATGCCTTTTAAATAAACACTGAAAAAAAATAAAGCTAAATTCATGTGCTAAGTCACTCCTTTATGGTATTCACATTGATTTAATGCCATGAAAAATTAGTCATCTCAATCATTCATTCAATCATTAATCTACCCACCCTTTTCTCACTATGCTAACTTTCAAATATTAGTAACTGAGTACAAGCTATATGCAAAAAAACTACCTATAATCAAATAAGGGAAAAAAGTTATACTTACTCTCTTTTCATGCTTTTCATGTTCCAAAGTGCTAGATAGCCATCAGAAAAACCTACAGCAAGCTGATTTGTCCTGCTTATGTAACTAAGAGTTGAAACAGCTGTTCCTGTTGGACTTACTAACTGGAAACACAGATGGCGCCCTTCTCTCATTACACTTTCTCTAATGTGTGGTACTTCAGCTGGGATACCAGTTAGAACTTCAAGATCTAAAACCACAAATTAGACAAATGAAGTTAAAAAACTAGAAACAGCATTAAAAGCAAATATGTCATCCATTATTCAAGCTGCAAATGAAGTCAACTGAGTTAAATGAAGTTAATTGAAATTAAAAGATTAGTGATAACAAAAAAGTATGTTAAACTAGAAAATTGCCATCCTTATCTATTTAAATGCCACAATTTAAAAAACACATTAAATTATATAATATTAAAAAATTCTCTCAGTACATCTCAAATATTATCTAAGATAGAATTTTTTTAGGGTTAACAACCATAAATAAAACTGATTTATTTCTTTATTGAAATTTAGAACTACTACCTGAATACCTTCCTTGGAGCAATGGCTGATTCCGGGTCAGGGGGAAGAAAATACATAAAATGAGCCTGGTACATCTTATGCCAGTAATCTAGGAAGCTATCACAGATGAAAGAGAATGTATCAGACAACATGAAGGGGCTCTCATTACCAATGACAGGACATTTTGGGCATCAAAAACAATAAAATTAATGAAACACATTAAATATGCCAAACCTGAAAAATCCACAGGGATACAAAAAAAAAAAAAAAAAGAGGGGTGGGGCAAGGGGGAAGCCTACCCTCCCCACCTACAAAAGACCTTATATTGAACAATTGGAGTAACTAGGTATCACCTGCTTACTCTGAAAATTAGTACTTAAGAAACACTAAACATTTATCCTGCCTGTTCTGTAGACATTGTGTTTCAGAGTGACCAGAAAGCCCTAATTAATGAGAAAATTATTCTTTACATTGACAGAACATAAAAATCATCATTTTGCAGCCCTTAATGAAATAAGGGACTTATCCAAGAATCTTAGGCCGGGCACGGTGGCTCACGCCTGTAATCTCAGCACTTTGGAAGGCCGAGGTGGGCGGATCACAAGGTCAGGAGATTGAGACCATCCTGGTTAACACGGTGAAACCCAGTCTCTACTAAAAAAAAAAAAAAAAAAAAAAATTAGCCGGGCATGGCGGCGTGCGCCTGTAGTCCCAGCTGCTGGGGAGGCTGAGGCAGGAGGAGAATGGTGTGAATCCGGGAGGCAGAGCTTGCCGTGAGCCAAGATTGAGCCACTGCACCCCAGCCTGGGTGACAGAGCAAGACTCCGTCTCAAAAGAAAAAAAAAAAAAATCTTAATGGATGAAACAATTAGCTCAAAGTAGGGTTTTATAATTTTGGCATTACAGTATTCCCTCTCATTATTTACAGTTTCACTCTCCAATTTCAGTTACCTGTAGTAAACCAAAGTCCAAAAATATTAAACAGTTAATTCTGTATCTATATATATCTGTATCTATCTATCTATCTATCTATATATAAAATTCAGCCAGGTGAGGTGGCTCATGCCTGTAATCCCAGCACTTTGGGAGGCTGAGGCGGGCAGATCATGAAGTCAGGAGTTCAAGACCAGCCTGACCAATATGGTGAAACCTCGGCTCTACTAAAAAAAAAAAAAAAAAAAAATTGGCCGGACATGGTGGTGTGCAACTGTAGTCCCAGCTACTTGGGAGGCTGAGGCAGAAGAATCACCTGAACCCAGGAGGCAGAGGTTGCAGTGAGCCGAGATTGCGCCACTGCACTCCAGCCTCTCAAAAAAAAAAAAAAAAAAAAAAAAAATTTGCATGCTGCTCTGAGTGGTATGATGAAATCTGCTACCATCAAAGGGACATAAATCATACCTTTGTCCAGTGTATCCACACTGTATAAGCCACCCTTAGTAGCCATCTTCGTTCTCAGATCAACTGTTGCAGTATTGCAGTGCTTGTGTTCAAGTAACCCTTATTTGACTTAACGGCCTCAAAGCACAAGAGTGGTCATGCTGGCAATTCAGATATGCCAAAGAGAAGCTGTAAAGTGCTTCCTTTAAATGAAGAGGTCAAAGTTCTTGATTTAATAAGGAAAAATCATAATGTGTGCAGGTTTCAGTACTAGCTGTGGTTTCGGCATCCACTGGGGTTCTTGGAATGTACCCCTCACAGATAAGGGGGAACTACCCTGCAGAGGGCTATCCTGTACACTGTAGGACGCTAAGCCACATCATTAGTCTCTAACTACTAGTAGCAAGTAGCACCAGCAGTAACAATCAAAAATGTCTTCTAACATTGCCAAACATCTCCTGGAGGACAAAATTCACCCCCTGCTGAGAACCACTAGTTTAAAGTTGATGACAGACTTTAAAAAGGAAGAATCATGCTGTCACCATGTGAATCCACTGATCACTAATTGAAACTACTAGACACTATGTGTCTCCTGATGTGATACAATATGAAGTACTCAGCACTTCCAAACTACCTTGCCAAAATACTAAACCTTCATCTATAACCAGAGCTAATTTAATTTGCAGAAAATCGAAAATGATACCACATGAAAGCACAGTTAATTCCAAAATGTGGAACATTCTATCAGATAACTTCAGCAAGTCAATGGCACTAAAAATAAAAACAGAGAGGACAGAAAGAGGATTGCTGTACGTTCAAGGAGACTTGAGACTTAACTGTCAAATGCAATTAATGTGCAGACTGTATTTGAATTCCAATCCAAACAATCCAAATGTAAAAAGATGCTTTGGATAATCACATCAATTTGATTATAGTCTAGATAACACACTATACCAAAGAAGTGTTATTGGCATTATGATTATGTAATAAAATATCCCTATTTGCTTTAAACTAACACAGAAGAAAAGAGGGAAAGGAGGAAAGGGGAATGAACTAAACAGACACACATATAGCAAATGTTGAAAATTAACTTGAATTTGGGTGATGGGTTTATGGGAACTCTTGTATTCTTCTAACTATCTGAAGATGTCTGAAATCTTCAATAAAAAAATTTAAAAACTCAGACTCATATATTAATATAACCACTGTGCAAGAGCAGATTCTCTCATTGTTATAAAGGGGGAAAAATCATATCACACTGTCCTAGAACAGGGCCCCCACCCCCAAATCACTTCTGCTTCTGATGTCTTTTTCAGAGAAGAAGAGATTAAATTTTGCCACAACAAACAGTTCACACAATGGGATACTACAAATTTACTCAAAAGAAATGGGTAAGCCCTATGTGTTCTGACGTGGAAAGATGTATAAGAAACCGGTTAAGTCTGGGGAAGCTGCAGAACAATATTTATGCTGTATGTTTGGAATTTCATTTCCTACCTTGGTGTATTTCAGTGAAGCCTAAACAGTTGTAATCATAAATTACTTTTGTAATCAATAAAATTTATTTTGCATTAAACCCTAAAGCTTAATTTTTTGTGCTATAAAGTCCAACTGCTTCCAATTCTCAAAATTGAGAAATGGTTCTGATCACAATCCAGAGACTTTCGTTATAAAATTATCCTTGTGCACCTACTGATTACTGACCTCTGAAATGAAGGATGTTTTAACGCCACCATATTGACTTGAAGGGAGTTTTAATTATGAATATAAGCATTTTAATTAGCCTTACACCTATAACCACAAAATACACTATGAAACAAAAGCCTATCAAGCCTACTTCTTTGATTAATCTTCCATAAAAAGCAGTCAAACTATTTCTGATAATCTATAAATTCATTTTTAGTTATTGCTTTTGCTCATCAATTCTTTTCATTTAAACTTCACATAAAAATTTTATTAATCAATCAGGTTTGTATACATACCAAATTTTAAGGTATAGCGTCTATCTATGAAGATTCTTTTTTTTTGAGATGGAGTTTCACTCTTGTTGCCCAGGCTGGAATGCAATGGCGCAATCTCGGCTCACTGCAGCCTCCACCTCCCAGGTTCAAGTGATTCTCCTGCCTCAGCCTCCTGAGTAGCTGGGATTAGAGGCATGCGCCACCACACCTGGCTAATTTTATATTTTTTAGTAGAGACGGGGTTTCTCCATGTTGGTCAGGCTGGTCTCAAACTCCCGACCTCAAGTGATCCACCCGCCTTGGCCTCCCAAAGTGCTGGGATTCCAGGCATGAGCCACCGCGCCCAGCTCTTCTATGAAGATATTTTAAAGTGCATGTATGACCATTATTTCTGCCAAATCAAATTTTTTCAGGTCTGATTTTGCATATTTAAGTTTTGTTCAGATGATTTTGGCTCTTCCATTTCTTGTTAAGTATAGTTTTTATCACTTGCAGTTTTTTTGTTTTTGTTTTCTTTGAGATGGATTCTTGCTCTGTCGCCCAGGCTGGAGTGCAGTGGCGTGATCTCGGTTCACTGCAGCCTCCCCTCCCGCTTCCACCACTGGCAGTTTTAATCGGTTTTTTTATACACTGACAATTTTTATTAGTTATGTTCATTATAAACTACATAAAATGTTGATAGTTTGTATCTATTTCTGAGCTGCTCCATAAATGAAAAGAGCTACACTGATATTCTAGGCTTGCTTTAAAAATCAAGAATGTGCCGGGTGTGGTGGCTCACACCTGTAATCCCAGCACTTGGGAGGCCAAGGCGGGCGGATCACAAGGTCAAGAGATCGAGACCATCCTGGCCAATATGGTGAAACCCCATCTCTACTAAAAAAAAAAAAATACAAAAATTAGCCAGGCATGGTGGTGTGTGCCTGTAATCTCAGCTACTCAGGAGGCTGAGGCAGGAGAATCGCTTGAACACGGGAGGCGGAGATTGCAGTGAGCAGGGATTACGCCACTGCACTCCAGCCTGGCAACAGAGCGAGACACCGTCTCCAAAAAAAAAAAAAAACAAAACAAAACCAAGAACGTCCTCACAAAGCCAAAGTCAAAATTTTTTGGGGTCGAATAGTCCTTTTCTAAAAATTAAGAGTAAAAAACACATTTTAAGGTTAGCTCTTCCTTTCTTCATAAACCAGAGACTCATAATTTTCAAAAACTGAAAGCACTTGGAAAAAAGTAATTTTATAAATACAAGCATTTAAAGGAGAAAAAGTATTTCATTTTCTTTGAATCTGAATAGAATTACTTCTATTTTAGGATGTTATTTTGTGAGAAAGACTTTTAGTTACTGTTATTTCCTAATATTTTATTTCTATCTTGGTGTTACCACAGAAACATAAACAATATGCCAAAAACACTATGTTAGATCCTACATTGCTGGGTAATTTCATATTGGCTGATAAGGCTCAAGATTTCTTATATTTAGCCCTTATTCCAGCATTTACTTAAGAATAGATCTTATTCAGGTATGTAAATGAAAACAAATAAAATCAATTATCACTACCTTTCTCAAGGCCTACTTGAGAACATATGAACACCTGATCAACAAAACAGTATCTTATGCAAGAAGTATCCACTGTGCTCAGGTCCAGACAATAAAAAAGATTTTAAAATACCTTTTTTTTTTTTATAGATAGGAAGATATCTTTTATTTTACTCCAGCTGCTATAAAAAAATTTGGCTACTTTAAAAAATATTGCATCAGAATATCCAGGTGCTCCATTTTTGGTTTCAAGTAAAGAACTGATTACCTGATGCTTCAACTTCATTTTGATTGCATGACAAGTCATCCAAACATAGGTCAACAAGAAGGATCTGTCCAACATCAGTGACCACAGCTGCCACTCCAAAAAGCCATCGCAGACTTGGATGTAAATGCTGAGTGCTTGCACTGGCTCCTCCATGATTAATTATAGGTTCAATAGCTGTTACCTACAAAACATAATACGTGATTTGCTTTTCTTCTGCAAAGTAAGAAAATATAATTAACACAATAAATTTAAGTTAAAGCAGGTTATCAGTTATAATAGATTTAAGACTATAGAGTAAATTTGCATTTGATACTTGTGATCTGAATAATGAAATCTTCAGCTATACTAGGAATTACACCATTACTCAATACATAGAAAAATCACGCAGTTGGACTAACAATTGATGTTGACTGAGAGCTTACTGATACGCCAGGCATTGTGTTACCTGGCTCATTCAATGTTCATGACAATGCTTTGATAGTAGACTATGTGTGAGTACTTCTCTTTAAAGATGAAATAACCTGAGGCTTAGAAAGTCAGTCTAGTTATTCAAGCCATAAAATCATTACGCATAAAACACAAACCTAAATTGTTCTCATTTTAAAGCTCTTAAACAGCTACTCTAGGATTCTATGGCCTCTTCTCCTAAGAGTAAAAACTAATCATTCCAGAAAAATTTACTGTTTACTCTTTAAAAAACAACAACAAAAAAGATATTTTAAGTCCTCTTTATACCTTAAAGACTGAAGAGGTCTAACCTTCTTTCTATTGGACTTCATATAAAGCTCTGGCAGTCACTGGATCACTGACACTTAACAAGAATTGCTATTATTTAAAGAAAAGTATACTTTAGCTATTTTATGGAGTCATATTTTTCTCCTTCATCTCATGAGTCAAATTTTAAATGTCTATAACTAGTCATCCATATTTTATACTTGTCTTTCCTTCAGTTTCCTATTAATTCATAAAAATTAATTAGGTATGATATATGATAAAATGTTTGGTGATTTCTATGCTAATACAGGTTGAACATCCAAATCCAAAAGTCCAAAATCTAAAACACTTCTAGTCCCAGGCATTTTGGACAGGGGATTCTCAACCTGTACTGATGAATGTTCTGGCAAGAAAAGAAAATATCTGATATCAATGATTCATGTGTTAATAAGATTAGAAGTTGTTTCAGGCTGTAACTTACTACAGACAAAAGCCTGGCTCTTTATATCAGTATACAAAACATTATTCAGTGTTTCTAATTCTGAAAGCTGTAACTTCATCACTGTTTCTTTTCTAATTACTGTAATAATGTCTATAAATACTAAAGCATATTCAATTCCTCAGTGAGGAGTAGTGAATCTAAGTTTACATTCCTCATAAAAATACTATATGAAGTGATTAATACTATTACCTTAATTTTAGAAGACAAAAATAAACATAATGAGTGTATACTGCACCCTACCCAAAAAATACCTAGTAGGTTGAACTTTTGAAAGTGTCTATCGCTACTCCCCCATCTTTTCCTTATTCTATATTCTCTCTTCCATACACCAACCATGCATTCAACTGAGCAACCAGTTCAGGAACCTTGTTTCTTCTCAATTCCTCATCCAAATGATCAATGAGTATCCATGTTTCCTTCTGTATGTGTTCTGAATCTGCCCCATCTTCTCCATTTCTACTGTCATTTCCCTGGTTCAGCTCCTCATCATTACTTACCTGAATGGCAATAGTCTACTTGTTTCTATTCTCACAATATCCTCGCTGACCCAATCCAAGCAAGCCTTTCACATGAGAGTTCTACTTAAAATTACTTCACCACTGGCCGGGCGTGGTGGCTCATGCCTGTAATCCCAGCACTTTGGGAGGCTAAGGCAGGTGGATCATGAGGTCAAGAGATCGAGAGCAGCCTGGCCAACAGGGTGAAACCCCATCTCTACTAAAAATACAAAAATTAGCTGGGCGTGGTGGTGCACGCCTGTAGTCCCAGCTACTCAGGAGGCTAAGGCAGGAGAATCGGTTGAACCCGGGACACGGAGGTTGCAGTGAGCTGAGATCATGCCACTGCACTCCAGCCTGCTGACAGAGCGACTCTGTCTCAAAAAAAAATTACTTCACCGTTGATTTCAAAGGAGCCCCTAATTACAAACAAGGCCATTCACAATCTAAAACCTAACGTTTCTGGCCCCCTATTCTTCCTTCCCCTCATCCCTCCCTCAGCCATTCTAAATCAAGTCTAGTTTCCCAAATGCTCTCTGTACTACTATTTTTCCATGCTAGTCTCTTTATCTAAAATGTCCAACTCTTTTGACTAGAAATTACCCATTCTACATGTTCCAAGTGCTTAAATTTATTAAAGTATTCACTATATTTATGCTAGTCTTATTCATTTGTCTTCTCCCACTAGACTATAAGCTCTCTAAAAGCACAGACCAAGTTCAATTTATTCATCCTGGGAATCTAACATATATTTTCCATAATGCTCCAATCCAAGACTATTGTCGCAAATTTAAAAGGTAAAAACATTTTAAAAATTGAATAGTAATGAATACATTTTTATAAACTTCGAGTGTCCTCATAGAACACAACTGGAGATAAGAACAAGATTTAGATGATACTTTTCACAAAAAAAGAGTATCAGAACATTACATGTCATTGCTATTTTTATTCTGGAACGTTTTAACCAATAAGAAAGTTACATTTTAAATGTTAAGTTCCTCGAATAACATATCATCTTTAACCTCATTTTTATTCTAAACACTTTACCTAAGAGTAACACATTTACATAAAAGTATACAAATTGTAAATGTTGCGGGTCAGTGAAATTTCACAAAGTAACACACCTATATAACCAGCAGGGGTTCAGTTTTGAAAGAGAATGTCCAGGTATCTTAAACAGTACCTACCCTTCCAGGAAGAACAACTGCTTTAACTACTTTTGATATTCCAAGGTCATAAAGACAGAGAACACTCCCTTCTGTTTCTTCCAATCCTATTAATAATCCAGTTCTCTTCTGCCAAGAGAATTCTTTCACAGCTAAAACTACAGGAGGCTGTTCATTGACTCCACTGAATCTGTAAGCAGACAATCGCTCTCCTGTTATAGAGTTTACTACCTCAAGTTGTGGACCACAAGCCAAGCAAGCAAGTCCATTTTTCCCTAGAAGAAAAAAAAATTGCTTATTTTAATATTGTATATACACAAAACATGCAATAACGATTAGCTCATTTACATACAACTATATGTTCATTACATAAAACTTTACATATTATCTCCACATTGAAATCTTTTAATCAAGCAACTATCATTACAATAATAATAGTCATTCAGTGGCGTGAACCTGGGAGGTGGAGCTTGGAGTAAGCCGAGATCATGCCACTGCACTCCAGCCTGCGTGACAGAGCCAAGACTTCATCTCAAATAATAATAATAATAGTCATTCAGTAAAAGCCACCACCATGGTATGTGCTTGAATGTTATCTCATTTATTCCTTATCACACCTCAATGTAGAGATAAGGCAGCTAAACCTGAATACTGTTTAACCTTCCCAAAGCCAAAAAGTAGCACAGGCAGAAGTAGATCCCAAGCCTGTTTAACTCCAAAACTCATGCTTTAACTACTAAGGCTTAAACGATTTAAACTAGAAGTTATGGCAGTTATAAAATAGAACATATTATTCTATCCCTAAAGAGTTCACAGTCCAATTAAGAAATTAAGACATAACTAGCATAATGATAGGAAGTCTCAGAACCTCTTCTCCGCCTATTAGTCATGTTTGGATTTTACCCTGCCTGCAATGTAAAGTCATAGAGGTGACTATCTGATTTAAATCAAGTCAGTAACTATCTGATTTATGCATGTTTTTAAATGTTACTCCAGCTGCTAAGCAAAGAACGGACAAGGAGAAGCACAGAGTAGCAGCACTGGGTGGAAGACGACACCTGCTAGGTGACCGAATAGAGAAAAGTGGGTTGACTGGAGATTCAACTTAGAGGGAGAACTAATTGGATTTCCTTGCTGATGAATGAGACACAGGGAGGTGAGTAAAACAAGAATCAAGTACAGACTCCGAATTTCTGCTTGAACAACCAGATGAACGGTAACTTCTAAATTTGAGATGTCCATCAAGCATCCAAGTACATTAGTTGGATATGTAAGTTTATAGCTAAGGGAGGCCACAGTTTAAGAAAGTAGCATGGTACAGTGGGGTCTGAGAACGCCAAGGTTCCAAGATCCTTTCTGCCACTTACCTGTATAACTGGGATCAAATAAATGATTTCATTCTCAGTTACACAGAACAGTGGCTACTTAGAAAAAAGTTTTACACCACTCCAATGAAGTCATCGTACAATGCCTGGCATATAGAAAGTACTGTTGTTCCTTTTAACATTCAAGAGAATGGCACTGTCAAGAGAGAAATGACTGATACATATGTTTTGCTCTCTGCCTGCTGGGAAGATGGCTACGAAGCTTATATTCAGAAAAGTCTTCTGCAATATCTTTCATTAGAACAAGATCAATAAGAGAAAGCCTTCTTTAGTATGGTTCTCTGATGTATTACACAATCTAAGTTACACATTAAGATCTTATTCAGGTAAATGAAATCAGAAAACGAGATTTTCTGAAAATTTTATAACATCTAGGGCCCTGGACTTTTCTACTCATGACACTGTTCAGGTTCTAATCCAAACTCATCACCAATAAAACTTCCTAATTATAAAGAAAAACTAGTTGCATGTTACTTCTACTTCCCAAACATAGATAATACTAAGACACAAAACACATGAGATTTTTAATAAGGAAAAATTAACTATAACCCCCCCAATCAGAGGTTCACTGATAACGTGTTTAAGAGCTTATAGATGTTATATATGTAACTGTAGATGTTATATATTTAAGATCACTCAGGTTCTGCTTTTTCTTCTTCCACATAAAGAAACTATAATATATACTTATTATTATCTTACAAATCAATTGTATTAGTAAATGTTCAGTAACATTATGTTTACCTGCAGCAAACTTGCCACGAAGCACAGATTCTAATGTTATTTCATCTTCTCCAAGGGCTTGAAGAGTCACTTCTGGAAATGGCAGGAGACCACTAGTCACTTGAGCTCTTAAGTCTCGCATACTTCCACTGTAAATATTTTTAAAAGAAAACATTATTATGACACATTTGTAGACAATATACTTGATTATGTCCAGCCAGGAAAAACAGTAAAAGCCACCAACAAAATAAAGAAAAACTAAAATCTGGTTACAAAATACATATTGGCCAGATGCGGAGGCTCACGCCTTTAAGTCCCAGCTACTTGGGAGGCTGAGGCAGGAGGATGAACTGATCCCAGAAGTTCGAGGCTGCGCCTCCAGTGAGCTATGATTGTGCCACTTCACTCCAGCATGGGCGACAGAGCAAAATCCAGTCTTAAAAACAAATGACATGCATCTGGGACCAAGGTATTCTACTGTCTCCTAAGAAAGTATTTCCCAAACAGCTTTAGGAAAGTAAACATTCATTAAGCCAGATGTACTAAGGATATACATTATTCCCTAGATTCTTTAAACACTAGTTCAGTGCAATTCATCTCATTGTCGAACCTCCTTGCAAAGAACACCTCACCACCACCATCCTCCCTACAGAAAAAAGAAAAAGTGATTGGTGTCTTTTAGAAAAATCATTTCTTCAGTAAAGGGGGAGAAAGTCCATGAAAAATGTATAAATTCACAGAAACCCCAGAAATCAAGTTTGGTACGTATCTTTTGCAGGATAGAAATAATATAGGCATAAAGTTGTCTTTCATTTAGAAGATCAGATTCCCAGAATGACTACTCCCATTATAAACAACCAAAAATACTAGTTAAAATACAGAAAGATTTTAGCCATCTGAGTTGGTTAGCTATCAAATCCAGTCCTGGGAACCCTGATCTTATTCTGGGCACTCTAAGATCCAGAGGCAAAAGATAAAGCCTAGGACAAAGAGAACTAATAAGCGCATCCCTCAACCCCATTAAACTCCACTAGGCTACATCAGCCTAAAGGTGAGCAAGAACAATACCCATTGTACAGGATGGGTACAAAAAAGCTGTCCACATTGACCATGGCTCTGAGTCTCTTACTCAGAAAGACAACATTTTCTTTCATACAAATGTGTGGCCAGAATTCAAGCTAGGTTATATGGAAATCCTCAAGAGGCCGGGCGTGGTGGCTCACGCCTGTAATCCCAGCACTTTGGGAGGCTGAGGCAGGCGGATCACGAGGTTAGGAGATCGACACCATCCTGGCTAATATGGTGAAACCCCGTCTCTACTAAAAATACAAAAAATTAGCCAGGCATGGTGGCACACACCTGTAGTCTCAGCTACTCGGGAGGCTGAAGCAGGAGAATCACTTGAACCCAGGAGGTGGAGGTTGCAGTGAGCCTCACTGCACTCTAGCCTCGGTGACAGAGCAAGACTCCATCTCAAAAAAAAAAAAAAAAATCCTCAAGAGAAGAATTTATTATCAAGTATTTTCAGGTTGGTTGCTCCAAGCAATCCACGGAAACAACCACATATCCTCTGGAATCTCAAAGAATTCTCAAAGTTAAAGCAACAAAGAAAATAAACTCACAGAGCCAGGCACGGTGGCTCATGCCTGTAACACCACTTTGGGAGGCCAAGGCAGGAGGATCATGAGCTCAAGAGATCGAGACCATCCTGGACAACATGGTGAAAACCCGTCTCTACTAAAAATACAAAAATAAATTAGCCAGGCGTGGAGGCATACGCTTGTAATTCCAGCTACTCAGGAGGCTGAGGCAGGAGAATTGCTTGAACCCAGGAGGCAGTTGCAGTGAGCCGAGATTGTGCAACTGCACTCCAGCCTGACGACACAGTGAGACTCTGTCCCCAGCAAAAAAAAAAAAAGAAAAGAAAAAAGAAAAGCAGCTCACAGTCCAAATAACAAAACACACAAGGATATCCAATAGCCAGCGGAATCAGATGACTGAGGACTTCAGATATTGAAATTACCAGAGATTAGAAAGTAAATGTCTAATATATTTGTGTAAATCAGCGATTTAGCTTGATAAGAAACTGTAAATGTTAAAGGAAAAATCAAGTAGATTTGAAAAAATTTCTAAAAATGAAAAATTAAATAAAAACTAAAACTCAATGGGTATAAAAATTCAATGGAGCAATGAGAGTGAATCACAGCTACATGCAACAATATGAATGAATGTCAGAATATATTATTAAACCAGCCGGGCGTGGTGGCTCACGCCTGTAATCCCAGCACTTTGGGAGGCTGAGGCGGCGAATCATGAGGTCAGGAGATCGAGACCATCCTGGCTAACAAGGTGAAACCCTGTCTCTACTAAAAATACAAAAAACTAGCCCAGCGTGGTGGCGGGCGCCTGTAGTTCCAGCTACTCGGGAGGCTGAGGCAGGAGAATGGCATGAACCTGGGAGGCGGAGCTTGCAGTGAGCCGACATCGCACCACTGCACTCCAGCCTGGGTGACAGAGCAAAACTCTGTCTCAAAAAAAAAAAAAAAAAATTATTAAACAATAAAAGCATCCAGGCACGGTGCCTCACGCCTATAATCCCAGCACTGTGGGAGGCCAAGGCAGGTGGATCACCTGAGGTCTGGAGTTCAAGACTAGCCTGGCCAACATGGTGAATCCCCATCTCTACTAATAATACCAAAAAAAAAATCAGCTGAGCATGGTGGCGCATGCCTGTAATCTCAGCTACTCGGGAGGCTGAGGCAGGAGAATCGCTTGAACCTGGGAGAAGGAGGTTGCAGTGAACCAAGACCACAGCATTGCACTCCAGCCTGGGCAACAAGAGTGAAACTCTGACACAATAAATAAATAATAATAATAAAAATAAAAGCAGCAGAAAATACACGCAAAATGACATTTATATAAGGTTAAAAAGACACGCAGAACTAAGCAAAATATTGCTTAAGGATGCAAACATGACAAAACTATGAAAAAAACAAAGAAAAAATAAACACAGAATCCACAGTGGATTTGAGAGGGAAAGCGGAAGAATATACGAGGGACTCTGAAGTAGTGGTAATGTTCTTTCTCTAGAACTTGGTGCTGAGTACACAGGTATTCACTGCACCGTGATCTTCTCTAGCTTATATTCTTTTGCACCCACTCACCAAATAAATTATTTTGTACCTACTTAATACTCAACAAAAACAAACTCAAAGGATAAGTAAAAAAGTAAACTAGAAAGCCCCCAAAATTTATTCAGAACGCAGCACAAAGGGATGAGTAGTTTTAAATTATAGATAATATAAGGAAGATCTAAGATATGCCTAATCAGAATCCCCCCAAAAATATAGTACTAATAGGAAGAAGCAATATATTTCCCAGATTTATAGACACACCGATTCCCTGAGTCAGGAAGTCCAATGAATCCTAGGCACTACCAAAAAAGAGAAATGACTCAACAACAGTAGTAGAAACCAGAATTCTGGAATATCTTCAGAAGTCTAACCAAAAGTAACTGCCAACATAATTATATATTACTGAAAGGATCCTTAACAAATACGAAATATGTTTTTAGACAAAAAAGTTTGCTTAAAGGAAATCTTAAAGGATTCAAGAAGGCTTCAGGTAGAATAGAGATCAGATAGAAGGTCTGAGAGGCAGCAAGAATGATGATGTCAAAGTACTGGTACATACACAGAAAAAAATCTAAACACTGACTACACAACAATAATAATGGCTGTGTGGAGTTTAAATAAACCATACAGAGTCTTCTTACTGCCTGAGAGAATAAAGATACATTGGTATATTTTAGACTTTGTTACATATCCATGTTGAAAACATATACAGGGCTGGGCACAGTGGCTCACGCCTGTAATCCCAGCACTTTGGGAGGCCTAGGCAGGTGGATCACCTGAGGTCAGGAATTCAAGATCAGCCCAACCAGTATGGTGAAACCCCATCTCTACTAAAAATACAAAAATCAGTGGGGCATGGCAGTATGTGCCTGTAGTCCCAGCTACTCAGGAGGCTGAGAAAGGAGAATTGCTTGAACCCAGGAGGCGGAGGCTGCAGTAAGCAGAGATTGCACCACTGCACTCCAGCGCGGGTGACAGAGCAAGACTCTGTCTCAAATAAAAGGCAAAAGACACGTGCAAGAAGGCACACTGTATATCAACAGTATTCTGTTGTGGTTTTTTGGGTTTTTTGTTTTTTTTTTTTGACAGGGTCTCACTCTGTCACCCAGGCTGGAGTGCAGTGGCATTATCAGAGCTCAATGCAGCCTCAATCTCCTGGGTTCTAGCAATCTCTCGTCTCGTGCCACCATGCCTGGCTAATTTTTTTTTTTTAGTAGAAATGAGGTCTCACTATGTTGCCCATGATGGTCTTGAACTCCTGGGTTCCAGCAATCCTCCTGCCTCGGCCTCCCAAAGTGCTGGGATTACAGGTGTGAGACACCTATCAATAGTATCAATAGGCTGGGCACAGTGGCTCACGCCTGTAATCCCAGCACTTTGGGAGGCCAAGGAGGGCGGATCACGAGGTCAGGAGATCGAGACCATCCTGGACAACACGGTGAAGTCCTGTCTCTACTAAAAATACAAAAAAAATAGCCGGGCATGGTGGCAGGCGCCTGTAGTTCCAGCCACTCGGGAGGCTGAGGCAGGAGAATGGCATGAACCCAGGAGGCGGAGTTTGCAGTGAGCCGAGATTGCGCCACTGCACTCTAGCCTGGGTGACAGAGCGAGACTCTGTCTCAAAAAAAAAAAAAAAAAGTATCAATAGTATTCTTAATAGCCTATCAATAGTATTCTTAATAGCCAAATACTAAATACAACCAAAGGAGAATGAAGAAGAAGTTATTCAATCAAATAGTACCAAAAAAAAAAAAGATAGGCTGGGCACGGTGGCCCATGCCTGGAATCCCAGCACTTTGGGAGGCCGAGGTGGGCAGATCACCTGAGGTCAGGAGTTTGAGACCAGCCTGACTAACATGATGAAACCCCATCTTTACTAAAAATACAAAAATTAGCTGGGCATGGTGACATGCGTCTGTAATCCCAGCTACTCAGGAGGCTGAGGCATGAGAACTGCTTGAACCTAGGAGTCAAGGGTTGCAGTGGGCCAAAATTGTGCCACTGCACTCTAGCCTAGGTGACAGCAAGACTCTGTCCCAAAAATAAATAAATACATAAATAAATACATAAAATAATTATAATAACTGAAACAATGTGATATAGGCTAGTAATGGACAAACAGGTCAACAAAACAGATAAAATAATCTAGACACAGAATCACTAAGTTCAGCAGATGGTAAAAAGCTATCTGGATATTTCAATTCAGAGCGGACATGTGGACTCTTCAATCAACATTTCTGGTATAATGTGCTACTCATCTGCAGCAAAGACATTACACACGGCTAGAGTGAAGTGGTGGAAGTGACACATTGCTTTACATTCCTCCCCTAGTATCTAGCAAATGAAATGTGTGCGTGTGTGTGTGTGTGTGTGCGCGCGCGTAGCACACAGGAGCAGGTACAGAAGAAAGAAGGTGAGTTCACAAAATCCAGAGAATTCTAACATCCTTCAGTGTGTGTGGGGTGAAGTGAAATGAAGGGGGAAATAGATAACCCCAGGAAAACTCCAGGTCTGGAAGTCCCTAACTACATACTATGCCACAGGACCTGAGCAGAGGGCCATGTTTCAGGGAACTGTGCTGCTGTTTTGGGAGAAAGGTGAAGGCCCAAAGGCGTAGAATATAAATCTGGCAAAAGAGAGATCCGAGGTACAAGTCATTACCGTTTCTCAGCACTCCCCCTCCTATCTGTTGAGTACAGAAAGGACTACATTCAGTTCCAACACCCAGCCCAAGCCATTCTCATAGAAGAGAATCAATACTATCAAACTGAAACCTGTGGTAAAATAACAGGATAACAGCCACTTCTAACAGATGTGTTTAACTTTAAAAAATTTATAAAGAAATATTTACATTAAAAGAACTATTATAAATTTAACAATTCCTTTCAGTTTTCTTATGAAATTAACTATTTCTAAAAATTAGCATTTCATACAATAGTCTCTATGAATTCTTCCATCTGTTTATCTTTAAACAGAGATGTCTGAAATATTCACAAAACATTAGTGCCGTTTATTTTTGTGTGATGCAAATTTGTGATTTGCTCATTTCAGTATGGCTTGGATTTCTTATAAAATCAATAATTAAAGAATTTTAAAACATATATATAAAATAAAAATGCAACTTTAAAAATACAGTACATATTTATGTAGCCTTAGGATGGGAACAAGGCAAAAATCAACCTAACGTTCTTTCTTGTCATTCTTATTCTCTCCACATCTTAGTCCCCTCCCCCAAAAAAATTTATGTGAAAAAAACATTTCAAAGATTCACTCAAAAAATTAAAATATATGAGTTATCATTTTCTGTTCAGGCTATAAATGCTATCTCCTAGACAAAAACTTGATAGACTGCCTCAAAAACTTAATCACATATGTCACCATTAAGTCACAAAACCTAAAAAGTTATGTTTGAGATTTCCAAGTCATCAAAAGTAGAAGTTTGCTTTTTATTATCCAAAACAGATCCAAAAGTCTAACCTAATATAAAGGGTGTGTGCATCAATAGGAAGCTATGACCATTAGCCTCCAATACAAAACCTTCATGAGGGTCCTATACTCAAGCCTTAGTTGCTCTTATATACACAAATTGACCCTATTCATCTCCTAAGTAGCTTAGTACCAAAAAAATTTTTAGAGAAACAGATGGAAAAGGCCAGAATCACATTGTTACTATGTTGTTTTCCCCTCTGACAGCCTTTTATATAGCTTGATAAAACTAGTTTAATGATGAACTGAAGTTAACACATTTTTCCTACTAAACTTAAAACCAAAGTAAGTCAACCAGAACCAAAACCTTCAGAATTCCATGCAGTAGCTTTTTACAAAGTGTATTCAGAAGAGTGCTAATGGATAATGAGCAAAAAAGTTCCATGATCCCTATACTTCAATCAAAATCATCTCAATACAATTTTGGAAAGATTTTCACAAAATCCAAAGTCCAAAGGATAACACACAATAAGCATTTTTTGGAAAATGAAATATAGTAAATGTTCTATTTCTTAGGCTGGGTGAGTTTTGTTATGTTGTTTGAATGCAAAACAAAGATGATATAGAAGTACTAGCTCTAAGAGAATAAAGCCACAGTATTTAAACTGTGGCCAGACATGATGGCTTATGCCTGTATACCCAGCACTCTGGGAAGCTCAGGCGGAAGGATCTCTTAAAACCAGGAGTTGTAGGTTGCGGTAAGCTATGATCAGGGCACTGCACTCCAGCCTGGGCAAGATCCTGTTTCTAAAAATATAAAAAATAAACCTAATGTGGTTTGTATAACTGTCCCCTCCCAATCTCATACTGAAATGTGATCCCCAGTGTTGGAGGTGGGGCCTGGTAGGAGGTGTCTGGGTCATGGGAGAGGACCCCTCATGAATGGGTTGGTGTCCTCTCCACAGTAATGAATTCACATGAGATCTGGCTGTTTAAAGCCAGGCATGGTGGCTCCCAGCACTTTGGGAGGCTGAGGCAGGCAGACTGACTGAGCCCAGGAATTCGACACTAGCCTGGGCCACATGGCGAAATCTCATCTCTACAAAAAATAATTAGCCAGGTGTGGTGGCGCATGCCTGTAGTCCCAGCTACTGGGATTGCTTGAGCCTGGGAGGTCAAGGTTGCAGTGAGCCATAACTGCACCAATGAATTCTAGCCTAGGCGACAGTGAGACCCTGTCTTTAAAAAAAAAAAAAAAAAAAAAAGAGGCCTGGTACCTCCTCACTCCCCACTCTCATCATGTGAGTATCCTGCTCTCCCTTTGCCTTCTGACATGATTGGAAGCTTCCTGAGACCCTCACCAGAAGGTAGGCAGCTGCTGGTGTCATGCCTGCACAGCCTGCAGAACCATGAGGCAAAATAAACCTCTTTTCTTCATAAATTATCCAGTTTCACATATTCCTTTATAGCAACACAGGCTAACGTATTTCTAATTCAAACTTTGAATCCAGGTTCTAGCACTTAATAATACATGTAACATTGTGCTTTACTATATTCTGTCTTCCTCCCTTTCATATCCAAGCTTCTAGAAAAGAGGAGTACTTATTTCTCCAGACTTCATCATGGTGCCCAGCACAAAGGAGTTCAAAAAAATGTTTAATAAAGTTTTTCAAATTTAACAGCCTTTGAATCTATAGGGCAAAATTGGTTTTAAGACTTTTCCAATTTAAGCACACTACAGAGAACATCGAAACACTCTATTATTAGAAATAGGGGCCAGACGCGGTGGCTCACACCTGTCATCCCAGCACTTCAGAAAGCTGAGGTGGGTGGATCACCTGAGGTCAGGAGTTCAAGACCAGCCTCACTAACAGGGTGAAATCCCGTCTCTACTAAATACAGAAAACTAACCAGGTGTGGTGGCGCATGCCTAAAATCCCAGCTACTTTGGGAGGCTGAGGCAGGAGAATCACTTGAACCCGGGAGGCGGAGATTGCAGTCAGCCGAGACTGCACCATTGCTCCAGCCTGGGCAACAAGAGCGAAACCCCGTTTCAAAACAAACAAGTCTCAAAACAAACAAAAGTGTATGGCCGGGCCGCGGTGGCACACGCCTGTAATCCCAGCACTTTGGGAGGCTGAGGCGGGCGGATCACGAGGTCAGGAGATCAAGACCATCCTGGCTAACAAGGTGAAATCCCGTCTCTACTAAAAATACAGAAACAAAATTAGCAGGAAGTGGTGACGGGAACCTGTAGTCCCAGGTACTCGGGAGGCTGAGGAGGGAGAATGGCGTGAACCCGGAAGGCGGAGCTTGCAGTGAGCCGAGATCGTGCCACTGCACTCCAGCCTGGGTGACAGAGCGAGACTCTGTCTCAAAAAAAAAAAAAAAAAAGAAAGAAATAGGCCAGGCACTGTGGCTCACACCTGTCATCTCAGCACTTTGGGAGGCCAAGGCGGGAGAATGGCTGAGGTCAGGAGTTTGTTAGAGACCAGTCTGGCCAACATGGTGAAACCCCGTCTCTACTAAAAATAAGAAATTTAGCAGCCAGCCATGGTTGCATACGCTTGTAATCCCGACTACTTGGGAAGCTGAGGCATGGGAATCGCTTGAACCCGGGAGGTGGAGGTAGCTGTGAGCTGAGATGGTGCCACTACACTCCAGCCTCAGCAACACAGCCTGTCTCAAAAAGAAAAACTATATTATTAGAAAGAATATCTCATATAAAGGTATATGAAAACACAAACACACATGAAACATCTACGTTCAGTACTGTACAAAATTAAATAGAATCCCAGCCTTTTATGACATGCCAGCACTGGCAACCTATAAAAAGTAATGTACTAAGTTTCAATTCCTTTCCAAAGGCTAGATAGGCAGAGCAGGAACGTTCTACCGGCTTTGAATAAAGATACTGTTCATGGCCGGGCGCGGTAGCTCAAGCCTGTAATCCCAGTACTCTGGGAGGCCGAGGCTGGCGGATCACAAGGTCAAGAGACCCAGACCATCCTGGCCAATATGGTGAAACCCCGTCTTTACTAAAAATACAAAAATTAGCTGGGCGCGGTAGCGCGCTGTAGTCCCAGCTACTTGGGAGGCTGAGGCAGGAGAATCGCTTGAACCTGGGAGGCAGAGGTTGCAATAAGCCAAGATCGCGCCACTGCACTCCAGCCTGGCGACAGAGCAAGACTCCGCCACCAAAAAATTAATTAATTAATTAATTTAATTAAATACTGTTCGGCCGGGTGCGGTGGCTCACACCTGTAATCCCAAGGCAGGTGGATCACGAGGTCAGGAGATCGAGACCATCCTGGCTAACACGGTGAAACTCCATCTCTTCTAAAAATACAAAAAAAATTAGCCGGGCATGGTGGTGGGCACCTGTAGTCCCAGCTACTGGGGAGGCTGAGGCAGGAGAATGGCATGAACCCGGGAGGCGGACCTGGCAGTGAGCCGACATCGCGCCACTGCACTGTAGCCTGGGCGACAGAGCGAGACTCCGTCTCAAAAAAAAAAAAAAAAAAAAAAAAAAAAAAAAAATTACTTCTGCTTGCCTGTCTTCTCCACTACACTATGAATTCCTAAAAGGCAAAAATCACCAAATCTTATTCCTGGGCATCCGACAAGGTCACAGCGCCTTTGGACTAACAGGTCCTAAATGTAATAAATTAGGATAACAGGATACTGTATAGCAGGATATTATTAGGATACTAGCAGAGACAAGAAACAGGCATGTTAAACAATAAAATCAATTTTTTAAAACTCAAGATTGGGCCCAATTATTTTTAAGTATACACTGGTTCAGTATTAAGCAAAACAAAATTCTTAAAATTACTAGGCCAGATACTAAAACAGAATACTATAAATCAGTTTTCTGTGTGAAATACACAAATTCCTGCAGTAACTGAATTCCACCACAGAAAATGGAACTCTAATCTAGTTCAACAATTATATTGCAACATGTACCAAGCAAACATTTCTATAAACCACTTTGTATGCAATGGTACTTTTTTTCTTTTTGACTAATAAAAAGACGAATTATCATTTAAATGTAAACTACCAGTGGACCCAGAAACTTCAAGCCTTTCAGAAATTTCTTTCCAACTTAATTCAAACATTTTAAAATCACAAACTACTTTTAAAACACCGTGTTAGTAAAGGAATGCAAGGTCAAGAAGATAACCTTCTTCCTGACTTTAAGGAGTTTACAATCTAGAAAAGGAGATACATAGTCAATTATCAGAGTATCAGACACAAAGAATAAATGCTACTACAATAGAGGTACATATGCCGTGAGATCCCAGTAAAAAAGTGGGATAAGGGGAAATAAAAGAGTACAGTGGGCTGGGTGCAGTGGTTCACGCCTGTAATCCCAGCACTTTGGTTGGCCGAGGTGGGCAGATCGTCTGAGCTCAGGAGTTCGAGATCACCCTGGGCAACATGGTGAAACCCTGTCTCTACTAAAATACAAAAAATTAGCCGAGTGTGGCGGCGCGTTCCTGTAGTCCCAGCTACTCGGGAGGCTGAGGCACAAGAATTGCTTGAGCCCTGGAGGCGAAGGTTGCAGTGAGCCAAGATCACGCCACTGCACTCTAGCTTGGGCTACAAAGTGAGACTCCGTCTCAAAAAAATAAAAATAATACAGTGAAAACATTGGATTTAGAAGGAGGACCTGAAATTTGAGAATTTAAAAAAGGAAAGATGGCACTCCAGGATGAAGGACATGAGCAAAGAAACATCAGAGTGTAAACATCTCTTCCACAGAATGAGTCCAGGATGATGACGATTCTGGAATAGCAAAAGCATAAAATTTGTTAACATATGAGTATAGATAGTAGCATATACTTATTGTAGAGACCCTTGAGCTAACCGAGGGAAGTTACACTTCATTCTGGGAAGAAAGAAAAGTCCCTGAAAATATTAAAGGTAGGCGTGAAAGACACAACGTTTTGCTTCCTCTTAAAATATATCTGTACCAGCCGGGCGCGGTGGCTCACGCCTGTAATCCCAGCACTCTGGGAGGCCAAGGCGGGCGGATCACGAGGTCAGAAGTTCAAGACCAGCCTGGCCAATATGGTGAAACCCCGTCTCTACTAAAAATACAAAAATTAGCCGGGTGTGGTGGCGTGCGCCTGTAATCCCAGCTACTCAGGAGGCTGAGGCAGGAGAATCGCTTGAACCTGGGAGACGGAGGTTGCAGTGAGCCAAGATTGTGCCATTGCACTCCAGCCTGGGCAACAGAGCAAGACCCCGTCTCAAAAAAAAAAAAAAATGTATCTGTACCTATGAAAAAGGAGAAGCATAAAAAGAAAAAAAAAGTCTCAAAACTGATGTATAACGATCTTTTTTATTTTATTTTAGCAACAGGGTCTCGCTCTGTCACACAGGCTGGAGTGCAGCGGCGCGATCCTAGCTCACTGCAACCCTCGAACTCTCAGTTTGAGGCTGAAGCTCAAACGTTCCCCGCGCCTCAGCCTCCCAAGTGGGCGCGCGACTAGAGGCGCCACCAATTCCCGGTTGACATGATGTTTTAAAATTTTTTTTAAGATAATTATTGTTGTTTGCAAACTCGTGACAGCTTGGTAGTATGTTACTGAAGGATCAGGATCCAAAAATCACAGTACAGAGACAACGTAGACTTCCCATAGCGCTTGGCACACTTAAAACATCCCTTCAAGTATTAACCTTAACTGGGCTTGTCATCCCAGGTCAAATCCTCCGAAATAAGTAAACCACTCTAATTTCTTCTCTCCTAAGAGACTCTATCAGTGAAAGCTCACAAAAAAACAGTTTTAAAAAAAAAGGGGGGTCTCGCCATGTTGCTCAGGCTGGTCTCAAACTCCTGGGCTCAAGCGATCCTCCCGCCTCAGCCTCTCAAAGTGCTGGGATTACAGACAGGAGCCACTGCGCCCAGCCAAAGACAGTTCTTAAAATCTACAGGTTCTTTAGGATATTCTGAGAATAAATATCGTTTAGGATTTCCCCAAAGGATTTACGTTTTGTTCTATGAAGAACCCAGTTCTTCCAAAAATTTCTACAACTGACGATTTGGAAATAAAAATAACGCTCATCTCATAAAACTTTGCACACAGATAGTATGAACCTCGTAAGCTTTGAGAACAAAATTTCCCCATCTCTCAAAACAAAACATCCAAACCAAAACAGTCAACCAGTGGCAAAAGAAACCGTCCTCAGTTTCCCAGGTGGGAAAAAGGAAGGCAAAGCACCCCAAGATGTGCTTTTATTTTAAATCTCCTTGATCTGACCAATTGGGTGAGCTGGAACCTCACGGCTGGGCCCCGAGTCCAACTTCTTCCCCGCCAGGACTACTCACTGTGGCCAGGCCCAAGCGCATGTGGAACACACGCCAACACGGGACAGGCTCAGCACGCCGGCCACTTCCCTCGGGGAAAGGCCCGCCAACGAGTCCATCGCGTGGGAGAACAGTGGGAAAGGGTCGCGGCCCCGGCCGTCCGTAAAGGGACCCGACTGCCGGCGCAGGACGCGAACCACCAGCGCCGCTCCGCCGCCATGTGCCACCGCTCCTCCGGTCCGAGATTATGTAACGAAGCCCGGCGCCCGCGAGCCTGCCGTACCCGCCACCGCCAGCGCTCGCCCCCTGGAGCCCCATCCGTTGGCCCCGCGCACGCCCGGCCTAGGCCCGGCGCTCGCGGGGCAGAAGCCCCGCCGCCGCCGCCGCCGCCGCCGCGGGTCCAGGCCGCGCGACCCGCCCTCCGCCGCGCGGGCCCAACCCCCTCCCTCCCTTCCCCCTACCTGAACAGGGCGGGTGAGCGCCGCGGGCCGAGTCCACCGGGTCGCCAGGCCAGGCGCGAGCTCCTCCCGTGCGGGTCCGTCACAGCATCTCCCGGGAGACGTGGCCGCCACGGGCCGGGCTCACACCCCTCCGCCCGGCTGAAGCCGCTCCTCTGCGCTCCGGCCGCCGCCTGCGACCTCCCCGGCCCTCAGAGCCACACGCCCCCGAGAGTGCCTTCGCGGGCTGTAGGCCTGCAGGCCGCTCAGCGGCTAAAACGCAGTCGCTGCTCCCGCCGCGCTTCTGGGTCCTTCCCCTTGCAACGCTGCCTGCTCGCCTCGGACAGCGCCGGCCCCGCTCTGCGCATTACCCTGCACCGACAAAACCGAGTTCCACACGCCCCGGAAGGGACGGAGCAGAGGAAAGGGCGGAGAGGGAGGGGAGAACCGGCGGCTGATCGCGGCTGCAGGGACCAGAGTTCTCGCGATGGTTCCGCGCTCTAGCGCCGGCTCCGCGGGAATTTTGAAACTCTCGGTGAAAGAAGGAGGTGGGAGGGAAAGGGAGGAAAGAGAAGCAGGGCCTGGAAGGGCGGATCATTTACAAAAAATCGGGTCTCTCCGCCTCCGAGGAGCTGGTGGGGAGAAAGACTACGAGTCCCACAGTGCCTTGCGCGTGAAGCCGCCCTGGCGGCCCCGGCGGCGCGCCCCGTGCGCAGTTGGGAGTGGTAGTCTTCGCTGGGGGTCGCGCCGGGCTCTGCCAGCCGCCTGCTGCGATTGCAGGCGGACTCTCTTGTCACGTAATCGTGTGGCCCTGCCAGCTGGGGGCCGAGTGATAATCTTTCTCCCATAATTGGCAGCTTGCATTCTGTATTTTCTGTTCTGTGCTCCCACTTTTCTTTTTTTCTTTTTCTTTTTTTTGGAGACGGAGTCTTGCTCTGTTGCCCAGGCTGGAGTGCAGTGGCACGATCTTGGCTCACTACCTGTGCTCCCGCTTTTCATGCCAAAGGTGGGCTCCCAGACTTCTGGGGAAACGCTTTTTCCACCGTGCTGTTTTTTCTAGCATCCTCCTGTGCTTTCATGGCCAAAAATGCTCGCGCAGCCTAGCCTAATCTTTTTAGTCAAAATTTTACCCCAAATCACTGTTATCTTTTTGGTCACCGCGGGTTTTCATTGTGGAATTTCTTATTTCTTGTTAGTATCTTCCTTTGAAGCAAATCCCAGCGCCAAACATGTTTCAAACAGATAGGGAACGTATCCTTAATACTAAGTAGTAAGTAAAAGGATTATAACATGAGGTAGAGTAGGGATTTTAAGAAGATGCTCTTTTATCAGGAAAGTTTCTACTTTTCTGTTACCTTTCATATGTGCTTTTTAATTTTTTTTATTTTTGAGACAGTGTCTCGCTCTGTCGCCCAGGCTGGAGTGCAGTGGTGTAATCAAGGCTCACAGCAGCCTCGAACTCGTGGGCTCAAATGATCCTCCTACCTCAGCCCTCCAAGTAGCTGGGACTATGGGCATGGACCACCATGCGCCACTACGTCCCATTAATTTTTTTATTTTATTTATTTATTTATTTGAGACGGAGTCTCGCTCTGTCACCAGGCTGGAGTGCAGTGGCACAATCTCGGCTCACTGCAACCTCCGCCTCCCAGGTTCAAGAGGTTCTCCTGTCTCAGCCTCCAGAGTAGCTAGGACTACAGGTGTGCGCCACCATGCCCAGCTGATTTTTGTATTTTTAGTAGAGACAGGGTTTCACCATGTTGGCCAGGATGGTCTTGAACTCTTGACCTCGTGATCCACCTGCCTCAGCCTCCCAAAGTGCTGGGATTATAGGCGTGAGCCACCGCGCCCGGCCTTATTTTTTATTTTTTGTAGAGACTGTCTCACTGTGTTACCCAAGCTGGTCTCTACTCCTGGGCTCAAGAGATCCTCCTGCCTCAGCCTCTCAACGTGCTGGGATTACAGACATGAGCCACCATGCCCAGCGTATTTTTATTTTTGTAGAGACTGTGTCTTGCTGTGTTGCTCAGACTGGAGTGCATGGCTATTCGCAGGCACTATGGCCTCATCAGTGCCACTGCTGCCTCCAACTTCTAGGCTCAAGCTATCCTCCCACCTCAGCTTCCCGAGCAGCTGGGACTACAGGCATGGATATCATGCCTGGCCCATATTCTTTCAGAGATAATGCTGCCTTTTGGAAATGTAATTTTCTTTTTTCTGTAATTTTTGTTTCTTTAGTAACAGCAACCTCCATACATATCATGTTTGTTTGCACAAGGTATTGGACCAAGTTGTGATAGAAACAGTTAAAAAGAGTACTGCTTTTGCAGTAGGAGGTTTGGGGTTCGTTGTCTTAATTATTTTAAAGAGATCTCTTCAAACAGAAACCACCCTCTGTTGGATGTGCTGATTTATGTCACATGCTCCATATTCTACACTTTCTTTGGCACTGTTTTATGCCCAGTTCATGAGTACTGTACCTCTCGATAGTCAGAAGACATGAATTATCAACTCAGGTGTGCTGCTAGTGAGCTGTGTGACATTAGGAAAATCAAGTGACCTCTCTGGGCTTCAGTTATCAGATGTGTAGAGCAAGGGATTGACTGATTCATTAGACAGATATTTATTAACTTTGCTCTAAGAGCCCTTCCAGTTGTGAAATTCAAAAATCTATTTTAATTGCACATATTATCCAGATTGACTGTCTACATAGTCTTTCAGATTTTAATCCTTTCCATCATTATCAACAGAATGATTTCTGTATCATTGTCTATATTTTTACTATTTACTTATTTTGAGACAGGGTCTTGCTCTGTTACCCAGGCTGGAGTGCAGTGGCACAATCTCGGGTCACTGTAGCCTTGACCTCCTGGGCTCAAGCAGTCCTACCTCAGCCTCCCAAATAGCTGGGACTACAGGTGCATACCACCACTCCTAGCTAATTTTTGCATTTTTTGTAGAGACAGGGTTTCATCATGTTACCCAGGCTGGTCTCAAACTCGTGGGCTCAAGTGATCTGCTGGACTCAGCCTTCCAAAGTGCTGGAATTACAGACGTGAGCCACTGGCCTGGCCTGTGTAATTGTCCATAATCTAGACCAACTCTACCTGTCGTATTTTATTTCCCTATATAGTTCCTGAGAGCTTTGTTTTGTTTTGTTTTGTTTTTTAACTCTCCAAACCTGTTTTCTCTTTCAGTGTCTCCCAGCCTCTTCTCTCCCTGAGTAAATCTTAACATCCCTCAGGGGCCAGCTCAAGCCTCTTTCCTCTTCCCAATCTTTTCTTCAGCTTCAGCCCACGTGAATCACTAAAAACTTGAGCGAAATATGCTGTCTGAATTGTTTCATGTCTGTTTCCCTTTTTGCCTCTGACTCTCTCCATCCACCCACCATCTCCATCTCCCAGCTGCACTGGGAGCACAGACTGTATCTTTTTAAAATGCTTCCCCCATAACTGCTAGTTTTTTATTTTAGTTGCTTTGCAAACTGAATTTCCAATTTAAAGCTCTCATTCAATCCTTTTTCTTCTTTCTTTCAGTCATTTAACTAAGCAAATACCAGATTATTTTAATTGGTTTCAAGAGATGTTAATAAGTGTTAAATGAAGAAAAATCTAGATTTGGTAATCAAATGAGTTTGGGGGAAAAGCTGATTAAATAAAAATAAAAATGTATTTTCTGTAAGACTTCACTGGCTTTAATATGCTTGGCATTCCCCAGAGTTGCTTGACCATGGCATCCATTTGCACTTGTGTAACATCTTGCCTTATTAGTGCTTCACAGAATAGACTCTGGTAAACACGGCTTCAAAGCTTTCTCTCACTGGAAGAAGCATGGTGTGGTGAAAATAATGAAATCATTTGGAGCCAGACAAACTTGGGTTTTAACGCGTTTCACTACTTTCTAGCAACATGACTTTTATTAAATTACTTCACTCTCTGAGCCTATTTTCTCAGCCAAGAAGAAAAGATTATGTCACTTTCTTTGCAGAACTGTTGTAAAGATGAAAGGGAAGTACATGCCTTCCTTAGAACCTCATTCCGTTTTCACCTATATGGTCCTAAGTTATGTTGGTAAAAGGCCTAGAAATGGATAATAACTGGTACAAATCCTCATGCTTCCATCTGGAATATTTGATTCAAGAGACAATATTTTTAAAATATTTATTTATTGATTGATTTTTGAGACGGAGTCTCACGCTATCACCCAGGCTGGAGTGCAGTGCAGTGGCATGATCTCAGCTCGCTGCAGCCTCCGACTCCCGGGTTCAAGCGATTCTCCTGCTTTAGCCTCCCATTGGGATTACAGGCCTGTGCCACCACTCCTGGCTAATTTTTGTATTTCTAGTAGAGATGGGGTTTCACCATGTTGCCCAGGCTGGTCTTGAACTACCGACCTCAAGTGATCCACCTGCCTTGGGCTCCCAAAGTGCTGGGATTACAGCATGAGCCACTGCACCCGGCCAAGAGGCAATATTTTAATACCATTCCAGCATCCTGGGAGTGACTAGTGGCCATCTGATTTCAGGGAATTCAGGACTTCATTGAAGCGTTCTGAGTTAGATCTCCAATTGTTTTGCAAAGTAACAGGGAAAGCCTTATTACTTTAACAACAACAAAAATGGAGCTTATCTGTCTCGAACAGAGAAAATTGTCTTTGTCCTGACAGGTACATGTTCATCATTTTCGTGCAGATGATTGGTTATAGCAAGCAGTGCCCACCCTTGATTTCTCCAATTGACAATAAACTAGGTGAATGAACAATCATATTTTTCCTGTTCCCCACTCTATGTCCAGTGATGGCACAATGGCCAGAGTGTAAATACTAAAATCATTGTCTAGTGACTGAGCAAATAATAATTCATCATTCAAAGCAAAATATGCAAAAAAAAAAAAAAAAACAAAGCAAAATATGCCATATTAGATTATAAGGAACCTTAGAGATATTCTAGGCCAAACACCTTATTTTATAGGTGGTGAAATGAATTGTCAAATGATTTGCTACAAATTTTTTGGGATGGATTTTTTGTTTTGTTTAAAAAATAGGCCAGGTGCAGTGGCTCACAGCTGTAATCCCAGCACTTTGGGAGGATGAGGCAGGCAGATCACCTGAGCCCAGGAGTTCCAGACCAGCCTGGGCAACATGGCAAAAACCCATCTGTACAAAAAATACAAAACTTAGCCGGGCATGGTGGTACATGCCTGTAGTCCCAGCCACTTGGGAGGCTGAGGTGGAAGGATCACTTGAGCCTGGAAGGTCAAGATTGCAGGAGCGGTGGTCGTGCCACTGCACTCCAGCCTGGGTGACAGAGCAAGAGACCCTGTCTCAAAACAAAACAACAACAACAACAAAAAAAATTGTAGGGGCAACAAAACTTTACCTTTACCCTCTTAGGCTCTCTGGCTGGGTTTGAGAATTAAATTGACACAAGTGAGAATAACAGGAGAAAGGGCTGGGCAAGGTGGCTCACACCTGCCATCCCAATACTTTGGGTGGCTGAGGCAGGAGGATTGCTTGAGCCTGAGCCTGGGAGTTTGAGGTTGCAGTGAGCTATGATCGGACCACTGCACTCCAGCTTGGGCAACAGAGCGAGATCCTATCTCTAAAAACAAGAGAAAAGTACACAGATTTTTACAAGTACATGGGAGCCCCCATAGGAAAATGAAGACCCAAAGACATGACAAAACCTAAATGCTTCTATAGTAGGTTGAACTAAGAGTGACGGTTGTGGAAATGTGTTGGGATGCTAAAGATACAAGTTAATTTAACAATTAACTTTTTTTCAGATTTTTCTCAGCCTTGACTCCACATCTCTGATGACTAGAATGTTTCTTCTCTCCTGGGACAAGGAAGGCAGCATGTCCCTTTTGTATCAGCCGTTTCTCAACTGCCTTTAGCTCAAAATAATCCTTATGCCAAAAGGCATATTTTGGGGTGGCATCCTCTGCCACCCTTCAACATTTTTAATTTTTAATTTTTAAAATTTTTTAATTTTTAAAATTTTTTTGAGACAGACTCTGGCCCTGTTGCCCAGGCTGGTGTGCAGTAGCGTGATCTCGGCTCACTGCAACCTCCTCCTCCTGGGTTCAAGCGATTCTCCTGACTCAGCCTCCCGGGTAGCTGGGATTACAGACATGCACCACCATGCCCAGCTAATTTTTTTTTTTTTGTATTTTTAGTAGAGATGGGGTTTCACCATGTTGGTCAGGTTGGTCTTGAACTCCTGACCTCAGGTGATCCACCCGCCTTGGCCTCCCAAAGTGCTGGGATGACAGGCATGAGCTACCACGCCTGGCCCACCCTTCAACATTAAATCAAACCTACAGTCATAAAAGAAAAGTAATAACAAACATTTAAATTGTAAAATATTTTTGTCATCATAGTCTTTATGCATTTGAAAAATTGTTTGCGTGAATGGTACCCCCCACAAAAGCCAGATTATATTTCTTTCTCCAAACATTGGTAATATTTGTCATTAACAGGTACCACAATTAATCTGTTCCTTAAAATTTTTCCTCTTTCTACTTCTCCGTTTTTTTCACATTATTTTCTTCAAAAGTTACTTTAAAAAATCTATGTGTGGGCTGGGCACGGTGGCTCACGCCTGTAATCCCAGCACTTTGGGAGGCTGAGGCGGGCAGATCACGAGGTCAGGAGATCGAGACCATCCTGGCTAACACGGTGAAACCCCGTCTCTACTAAAAAGACAAAAAATTAGCCGGCCTAATTAGGCGGGCACCTGTGGTCCCAGCTACTCGGGAGGCTGAGGCAGGAGAATGGCGGGAGACGGAGCTTGCAGTGAGCCGAGATCACGCCACCGCACTCCCGCCTGGGCGACAGAGCGAGACTCCGTCTCAACAACAACAACAACAACAACAAATCTGTGTGTTTTGGCTAAAACTATTCAGATTCTGATTTCTCTGTTACTTAAACCCAAAGAACACCCTTAATGACAGCTCTTGAAATACAGTTACATGTCACTTAATGATGGGGAAACATTTTGAGAAATGACAATTTCATTGTTGTACAAACATCAGAGTGTACCTACAGAAACCTGAATAGTATAGCGTACTACACACCTAGACTATATGCGATAGCCTATGGCTCCCAGGCTACAAACCTGTGCAGCATGTTACTGCACCAAATACTGTAGGCAATTGTAACACAATGGTGAGTAATTGTGCATCCAAACATAGAAAAGATACAGTAAAAATGTGGTATGAAAGATACAAATGGTCCACCTGTCTAGGGCACTTACCATGAATGGAGCTTGCAGGACAGGAAGCTGCTCTCAGTGAGTGAGTGAGGAGTGAATGTGAAGGCCTAGGACGCTACTGTACTGTACTGTAGACTTTATCAACACTGTACGCTTAGGCTACACAGGCCTGGAACACTCACTGTTCTCTACTGTAGACTGTCCACACTGTACACTTAGGCTACACAGGCCTAGAACACTCACTGTACTCTACTGTAGACTTTATCAATACTGCACACGTAGGCTACACAGGCCTAGAACACTCACTGTTCTCTACTGTAGACTTTATCAACGCTGCACACGTAGGCTACACTACATTTATAAAGAAATCAAGTAATTACAGTAGGGTGTCAGTGATGGCTATGTCACCAGGCAATAGGAGTTTTTCAGCTCCTTTATAATCTTCGAGGACCATAGTTACATTTGCAGTCAGTAGTTGACCAATACCTAGTTGCATAGCGTGTGACTGTCCTGCAATTGCTGACTAGAAGCTGTGTACTCAGACACCATTGCGTTTTTTATTTATTTTCAACCTTTACCTCAAGACTCATGCTTGCCTTCTGGTGTTGTTCTGTTGGATTCCAGAGGGCACAAGAGAGTTATAAGCTTCTTACAGTCAGTGGCATTGCAAGTATTGCTCACGAGCTGCAAATCTGTCACCTGCCTGAAGCTCCCTGCCTCTAAGGAAACCCAGCTAAGAAAAGTTGGTTCCAGCTGGGCACAGTGGCTCACGCCTGTAATCCCAGCACTTCAGGAGGCTGAGGCGGGTGGATCACAAGATCAAGAGATCGAGACCATCTGGCCAACATGGTGAAACCCCATCTTTACTAAAAATACAAAAATTAGCTGGGCGTGGTGGTGGGCACCTGTAATTCCAGCTACTCGGGAGGCTGAGGCAGGAGAATCACTTGAACCCGGGGGGCGGAGGTTGCAATGAGCTGAGATTGTGCCTCTGCACTCCAGCCTGGTGACACAGCGACTCTGTCTCAAAAAAAAAAAGAAAAAGAAAAAGAAAAGAAAAGTTGGTTCTGTAGTAGAAAGTGATGGAAATAAGGACAGTCAAGTCTGATGTTCCATTGAGGGAATAGGTCACCCATTTTAACAAGTGCTTTGTGCCACATTTATTAGATAGATTCTCAGTCTTATTTTGTTTAGTGATTTTATTTTATTTTATTTTATTTTATTTTTGTTTTCTTTTTTTTTTTGAGACAGAGTCTCGCTCTGTCACCCAGGCTGGAGTGCAGTGGCGCGATCTCGGCTCACTGCAAGCTCCTCCTCCCGGGTTCACGCCATTCTCCTGCTTCAGCCTCCTGAGTAGCTGGGACTACAGGCGCCCATCACCACGCCCAGCTAATTTTTTTTGTATTTTTAGTAGTGACGGGGTTTCACCGTGTTAGCCAGCATGGTCTCGATCTCCTGACCTCGTGATCTGCCCGCCTTGGCCTCCCAAAGTGCTGGGATTACAGGCGTGAGCCACTACGCCCAGCCTAAATCATGATTGTATGGTAGTATTTTTTTTAGCACAGTTTTACTTTGTTTCAGTTTCTTATCATTCATTTATTTGTTCAGTTGTTCATCCATCAAATATTTATTGAATATTTGGGGTAGGCATCATTCAAGGCACAACTTAAGAAGACCAATGACTGTGTCCTTCAGCAAAGCAATCAGAACAACATCATTCAATGAAAACATTATTATGGCCGGGCACAGTGGCTCACGCCTGTAATCCCAGCACTTTGGGAGGCCAAGGCGGGCAGATCACAAAGTCAGGAGATGGAGACGGTCCTGGCTAACACGGTGAAACCCCGTCTCTGTTAAAAATACAAAAAATTAGCCGGGCGTGGTGGCGGGCGCCTGTAGTCCCAGCTACTCGGGAGGCTGAGGCAGGAGAATGGCGTGAACCCGGGAGGCGGAGCTTGCAGTGAGCCGAGATCGCGCCACTGCGCTCCAGCCTTGGCGACAGACAGAGCAAGACTCCATCTTAAAAAAAAAAAAAAAAAAAAAAAAAAAAATTTCACATTCAATTGATTTCTTAAAAAAAAAAAAAAATTATAGAGACAGGGTCTCACCATGTTGCCCAGGTTGGTCTAGTACTCCTAGGCTCAAGTGATCCTCCCGCCTCAGCCTCCCAAAGTGCTGGGATTACAGGTGTGAGCCACCACGCCCAGCCCCTGAATTCTCTTATTTTAAAAGGGCCTAATTTTAAAGTTAGGTAACTACCCTTCATTACCTTCATTATAGATCATGAAAGTTTAATGCACTTGGCAAATTTTATTTCATTTTAATATTTTTATTTTTATTTATTTTGGAGACAGAGTCTCTCTCTGTGGCCCAGACTGGAGTGCAGTGGTGCAATCTTGGCTCACTGCAACCTATAAAAATAAATATTTTCATTTTTTAAAATTTCCCACAACACTGACATAAACACTTGGCAAATTTAATTGTATTTATTTATTATTTCTGGAAACAGAGTCTCACTCTGTCATCCAGGCTGCTCTCGCAGTCCTCAGCTCAAGCTCGCCTCCTGCCTCTGCCTCCCAAAGTACTGGGATTAGAAGTGTGAGCCACCACATCCAGCCTATTATGCAATCTTTTAATTCTATCTCAAATATAAATTGCCTCTTCAGTGGAGCAGCTTTTGGAAAACAGACACTTGATAAATCTTTAGTAAATAAGGCTGGGGAGATGGCATTTCAGCAGAATAGAGAGTAGAGAGTGGGAAAATTTAACCTCCGAAACAGAAAGGTGGAGATAAACACACCAGCACCAGAGTCTAAGAATTATTCTCTTTGAGTTACAGTCTTCAAAGACAGGAAAAGAAGATCAAGAGTTTTGGCTGGGCGTGAGGGCTCATGCCTGTAAATCCCAGCACTTTGGGAGGCCAAGGTAGGCAGATCACTTGAGGTCAGGAGTTCAAGAACAGCTTGGCTAACATGATGAAATCCCATCTCTACAAAAAAAATATAAAACTTAACTGGGAGTGGTGGCGGGCGCCTGTAATCCCAGCTACTTGGGAGGCTGAGGCAGGAGAATCGCTTGAATCCAGGAGGTGGAGGTTGCAGTGAGCCAAGATTGCACCATTGCACTCCAGCCTGGGTGACAGAGCGAGACTCTGCTAAAAAAAAAAAAAAAAAAAATTCAAGAGTTTTTCAATTTGAAGATCATGAAGGTTTCAAAGAGTGAAATACGGTCCCGCACTTGGTAAGACTCAGATGGAGTCATGCTGCAGAAACACCAAAGGATAAAATGATGTGGGAAAAGCAATTTTGGCAAACTTGAGTATAATTCCAGCTGATGTATCATAGAAACCATTTAAATAGAATCAGTCTCAATAAGACATGCAATGACATTGTTGGTGAAGTCGTTAAGTGCTTTTGTAAACATTATTTAATTAGAATCATTTCTTTCCTTTGGTATTTTTGGGGGCACACTTCAAACCTGCACACTGTCAACCTCCTGGAATGGAGAAGATCTGAAACAGCATCTCCAACTTCGTGTCAGCCTTCAACTCCCCCGAGACCATCAGGCGCCCACAGGCCAAAACATCCAGAGTGGGCCATGTGTTATTCTAGACCAGACTCCTAACACAAATGCAACAGGTTCAACCCCATTAGCACATTCATTTTTAAAATTTATTTTGAGATGGAGTCTCATTCTGTTGCCCAGGCTAGAGTGCAGTGGCGCAGTCTCGGCTCACTGTAACGTTCGCCTCCCGGGTTCAAGCGATTCTCCTGCCTCAGCCTCCCAAGTAGCTGGGATTACAGGCGCCCATCACCACACTTGGCTAATTTGTGTATTTTTAGTAAAGATGGGGTTTCACCATGTTGACCAGGCTGGTCTCGAACTCCTGACCTCAGGTGATCCACCCGCCTCGGCTTGCCAAAGTGCTGGGATTACAGGTGTGAGCCACTGTGCCTGGCCTAAAAACTTTTTTGTAGAGGCGAGGACTCACGATGTTGCCCAGGCTGGTCTCATACTCCTGGCCTTCAGTGACCCTCCCACCTCAGCCTCCCAAAGCACAAGGATTACAGGTGTGAGCCACTGGACCAGCCGGGAAACAGCGTATTGAAATATGAAAAGTCCTGAATTTGGGCAAAAAAGATGTAAATTTGAATTTTGATCTCTGGTGCTATCCTATGCAACTTGTGCATCCATAGATAAAGACCTTAAGCTAGCCAAGCCTCAGTTACCTCATCTATTGTGAGGATTATGTGTGAAAATACATAGTAAGCGGAACTGCTACCAAATATGTGCAATAGCAAATATTGTTCTTATTTCTATAGTTTCAATGAGTTATCTGATATGCAACAAACTGTGATAGTATGGAAGATATTTCTCCATTGCTTTGGATGAATTATTCTACGTAAATGTCAGGCTATATTGAATCACTGTATTATGATTTTTCTTTTGAGTTGCTGGTCATTGGTTTGGAATGTTAGTCGACCTAATGTATAATTTCTTATATAAATAATAGATTATCAGAGTCAGGCCCTTAAAAATTACCTACTCCATCTTGTTTCAATGGGAAGATTTTTGCTCAACATCATTTTTAGTTTTTGGTAAACCTAGACAGAACCACCAGTGGTCCCTCAGTCCCTGTCTCTCTTTTTCTTCTTTAGAAGGAATTACCCTTATGACACAACTGCAAACAAAATAAAATCTATTATCATGCCCACTTTAAAACATCAACATGGATAATTAGATAGGAAACAAAACATGGTTTACGTATGAAAGAGAAACAAAACACTTCCAGCTTAATGAACTAGAAATAAAATCTTCCACTATAATTGCCACTATTATCTGATGTGTTAGCACCAAGTTAATCGAAGGGGCACTCCAGACAAAGGAAGTTAATGAATCATGGTGCCATCTGCACATGCTTGAGAAGCCTGGTGCCTTGAAATAGGAAATACAACAAGCGTCCATTACAGCATCCATCACGCTATGTTCTAATTACTTTTTATAAATTATTTTCCCGACTACACTGTGAGCTTTGTTAGGACAAAAAAAAAAGTCTTTGTTGGCCGGGTGTGGTGGCTCACGCCTATAATCCCAGCACTTTGGGAGGCCGAGGCGGGTGGAACATAAGGTCAGGAGTTCAAGACCAGCCTGGCCCAGATGGTGAAACCCCATCTCTACTAAATATACAAAAATTAGCCGGGTGTGGTGGCGAGTGCCTTGTAGTCCCAGCTACTCAGGAGGCTGAGGCAGGAGAATCGCTTGAACCCGGGAGGTGGAGGTTGCAGTGAGCCGACATCGTGCCACTGCACTCCAGCCTGGGTGACAGAGTAAGACTCCATCTAAAAAAAAAAAGTCTTTGTCATCTTTTTTTCCTCGGTGTTTAGCAAAGCACCTAGCATATAGTCGGCATTCACAGTTTTTTTTTTTAGATTCAGGGTCTCACTCTGTTGCCCAGGCTGGAGTGCAGTGGTGCTATCATAGCTCACTGCAACCTCAAACACCTGGATCAAGTGATGCTCCTGCCTCAGCCTCCCAAGTAGCTGGGACTACAGGCATGCACCACCATGCTTGGCTAATTTTTAAAATGTTTTTATAGAGACAGGGTCTCCCTATATTGCCCAGGCTGGGTTGTGAACTCTTGGCCTCAAGTGATTCTCCTGCCTCAGCCTCCAGAGTCACTGGGATTACAAGCATGAGCCACCACACTCAGCTGTTTTTGTTTGTTTGCTTGCTTGTTTGTTTTGAGTCAGAGTCTCGCTCTGTTGCCCAGGCTGGAGTGCAGTGGCACGATCTCAGCTCACTGCAACCTCTGCCTCCCAGGTTCAAGTGATTCTCCTGCCTCAGCCTCCCAAGTAACTGGGATCACAGGTGCGCACCACCACACCTGGCTGATTTTTTGTATTTTTAGTAGAGATGGGGTTTTGCCATGTTGACCAGGCTGGTCTCAAACTCATGACCTTAGGTGATCTGACCACCTCGGCCTACCAAAGTGCTGGGATTACAGGCATGAGCCATTGTGCTCAGCCTGTTTTTTGTTTTTTAGACGGAGTCTTGCTCTGCTGCTAGGCTGCAGGGCTGCAGTGCAGTGGCACAATCTCGGCTCACTGCAACCTCTGCCTCCTGGGTTCAAGTGATTCTCGTGCCTCAGCCTCCCAAGTAGCTGGGATTACAGGCACCTGCCACCATGCCTGGCTACTTTTTGTATTTTTAGTACAGATGGAGTTTCACCATTTTGGCCAGGATGGTCTCGATCTCCTGACCTCGTGATCTGCTTGCCTCACCCTCTCAAAGTGCTAGGATTACAGGTGTGAGCCAACGTGCCTGGCCCTTTTTTTTTTTTTTTTTTTTTTGAGACGGAGTCTCACTGTGTTGCCCAGGCTGGAGTGCAGTGGCACGATCTCGGCTCACTACAACCTCTGCCTCCCGGGTTCAAGTGATTCTCCTGCCTCAGCCTCCCGAGTAGCTGGGATTACAGGCGCCTGCCACCACGCCCAGCTAATTTTTTTTTTTTATTTTTAGTAGAAACGGGCTTTCACCATCTTGGCCAGGCTGGTCTCGAACTTCTGACCTCGTGATTCACCTGCCTCAGCCTCCCAAAGTGCTGGGATCACAGGTGTGAGCCACCGCACCCAGCCTTTTTTTTTTTTAAATGAATGAATACACTACATCCGTGTAGTGCAGAAAAAAAGTGAAACACTAACAAAATAATAAAAAAGAAAATTAAAAAATGAATTCATACATTTTCTTTTCTATTCATGGAGTTAGGACAACCAAATGAAAAGGGAAAAAAAGAGATATCTCAATAAAAACCAACATGGAAGAACAATCTTCCTTTCATATTCATTAGAAATAGATTCTGTGGGAGGCATGTTTTAATTCAGAACTCGGGCTGACCCAGCTGGACCCGGTGGAAATTCGCCTCACGGAGCAGGGAGTCCAGGCACTGTGTTCAAGCAGCGACAGAACCTCTGCAGGGTCTTCAAAGCAGCCCGATGGTCGACGACTGGACCCTGAAAAAAAGAAAGAAAGAAAAGCAGCTTAAGGTTCCAAGTAGCTCCCTGGGATATGATTTATGCTGAGGTGTTAAACCGGTTCTGATTGAAGACTTGGTTCCATTGGAGAAGTCTGTCTGTCCCTTGCCATTTCAAATTCACGCAGGTGTGAGCCACTGCGCCCGGCCTCTGAGAGGTTTTAGATGGCAAAAAGATGAAGCAATCTGGAGTTATATGATAGTTCCATAAATACGGGAGGTTTGAGCTTTTATTTTTTAGCTCATTGTCTTTCCCCAAAAGGGTGTGCAATGAAAATGCCCCCCGCGTCACATCGGCTGAGGCTGTCATCCTCCCGCTGCTGCATTTTAGTCTTTTGACCTTCCTAATCCCACGTCCCATCCCATCTTGATTGCTTTCTGATTTTTCTTGAGTCTACCTATCACTATATGACAGAGCGTCTTCTATCTACACCATGAAAATTTCTCCCTACAACGTGAATGTACTTTCATTCTCTTCCAAAGCCTTTGCCTGTTCTTGCCTTGCCGCTTTTCTGAACCACGTGGTCCCTATTATGTTCTCAATTCTTATGCCGTCTGATTTCTTACTCATTTTTAGCCTTCTGATAAATTTTCATATCCTCTCGGACTTTTACTTATTTCCTGGCATTTTATGTAGCCAACAATTGCACTCATTTGTGAAGGTTGAAAGGAGGGGTGATGAGCGAGATGGCATCTGGCTGGCTGGCAGCCAGGCGGGCCCTCTCCCGGTGACAGCACCACAAACCTGGCTCCAGTCTTGCTCTTGGAGAAAACTTGGTCATACCAGGACTCCTAGAGCTCATCTGTCTCAAGGAGACTGACTTGTGGGAACCACAATCCTAAGAAGTGTATCTAGAAACCAAAATTCTAACTTACTGATTGATAATAGTGGATATTTCTTTGCTTTAACTGGGATTCCTGTATGCCTGATCCAGAGAACCCTCGTTTCAGATAGTGAGATGTGTGGGAAACCGAGTAATCAAAATATGGCTTGGTGAACATGAAATCAAAAGAGTAGGCTGTGCGCGGGGGCACACGCCTGTAATCCCAGCACTTTGGAAGGCCAAGGCAGGCGGCTCACGAGGTCAGGAGATCGAGACCATCCTGGTTAATGCGGTGAAGCCCCGTCTCTACAAAAAATACAAAAATTAGCCGGGCGTGGTGGCGGGCGCCTGTAGTCCCAGCTACTCCGGAGGCTGAGGCAGGAGAATGGCGTGAACCCGGGAGGTGGAGCTTGCAGTGAGCTGAGAGCGGGTCACTGCACTCCAGCCTGGGCGACAGAGCAAGACTCCGTCAAAAAAAAAAAAAAAAAAAAATCAAAGAGTAAATGGGGTGATAGGGTTTTTTATTTTTTTGGGGGGTTGGTTTTTTTTTAGAGACAGACCCTCCCTTTGTCGCCCAGGCTGGAGTGCAGTGGCTGTTCACAGGCACCGTCATGCCTGTCATATAGTGTGCACCACAGCCTCACACTCCTGGGCTCAAACAATCCCCCTGCTTCAGCCTCTTGAGAAGCCGGGGCTATTGGCATGCACCACTGTACATGGCTTGTGGGGATTGTTTTGAAGGTTTGGGAAGCCTGGTGACTCACAATTGCCTCTCAACAGAGAACAGTCTGTTCTAGATCAACACAGCCAACTCTGGGTCTCCGACTTCCTTTCCCGCACTACTGCCATTCTAAGCACAAGGTCATTCCACACAGGGCAGAGTACAACAGATTGGGTTTTTGCTGATGAAGCGACAATCAGGCTTTTCTCCCTGGCATTGTTTCTGGGACACTGTGAGTGGTATATCAGGCGTTTCCATGCATCTCAGCCACACGTTTATTCACACAGTCTCTTGATTTAATCCCACGGATGGATAATTCTATCCATAATGGGTACAGACATCAATTGTTTTATTTTCAGAGGACAATCTTATGCCTTACTTTAATTTCTGGTGCTCACCTCCATGAATTACCATGTACCAGTATCACAGCCTTCTATAATTCTAATGGAACACTTAAGTAGCTATTGTTTTTCTAATATAATATATATGCTGCAAAATTATTGCAAGGAACGGGACAAAGAAAGCCCTGTGGCAGGAGAAAATTCTGCAGAGTTGTTTGCTGAGGCCATGATTTCATTCCTTGAATACTGGAAGGATAATGTGGTATTGGGAAAGAGCACAGTTTGCTTGGAATTCTGTCTCCACACTCATTACCTGTGAGGCGATGAGTGACGTCGTTGACCTTTTCTTTTCTTTTCTTTTTTGAGACAGGATCTTACTCTGTCACTCAGACTGGAATGCAGTGGCGTGATCTTGGCTCACTGCAACCTCTACTTCGCAGGCTCAAGCAACTCTCCTGCCTCGGCCTCCTGAGTAGCTGGGATTACAGGCGCTCACCACCACGCCTGGCTAATTTTTGTATTTTTAGTAGAGATGAGGTTTCACCATGTTGGCCAGGCTGGTCTTGAACTCCTGACCTCAAATGGTCCACCCTCCTCAGCCTCCCAAAGTGCTGGGATTACAGGTGTGAGCCACCACGCCTGGCTGTAGTTGACCTTTTCTAAGCCAATGCCACTCCAAGTGTGGATCCCAAACTGTCTGTACGAGGCTGCGAGGAGATAAGGGGCTTGCACCAGAAAATAAAATGAGCCACGCCACTCAACACAATACTTAAGTTGGCTGACTTTTTTTCCAAAGTCAGACTTTCTCAATGAAGGAAACAGTACCTTGATTTACATTCTGTCCCAGGTTCCTTGGCAATAAAATTGGAAAATAATACTAACTTCACAGGGCTGCCACTGTAGAGATTAAATTAATGGTGATGCATGAAAAGTGTCTGTCACGATGTGTGTACAATAAATAGTTGTTTTAGTGTGTCTGAGTTGCACAATTTAGCACTAAGAGCAAACTTTTCAAGCAAGTTTATAACCAGCAACAGGCTCATAGAAGACAAGAGAGGTAAGAGGCTAAGGGCTTTATACCCTGCCATTCGCCTCATTGCTCTGAAGACCCTAAGCCTTGCCTCTCCCTAAGCATCTATTCCCTCATCTGTAAACTGGAATAATAATAGCGCCCACTTCACAGAGCTGTTCTGAGAACGAAATTACATACCCTATGTACAATGCCTAGAATACTGCCAGATATTTAGTAGGTGTCTGATGAATATTAGTTTCCTTTTTTGCACTTCAACGGCATTGAGGATGCTTTCAAGAATATTTGCATGATATTTAAGGAAACAGCTATCACATGCAAAACTTTTCTAATGCTAACAGCAACTCCAGAACTCTAGAAAAGAATTAAAGATTGGAGTAATGAAACAGAAGGACCCTGCTGGTAAAAATGAAAACAGGAATACCATATGATGGTATTTTCTTTTAAAATTAATTCTGTGAGAGGCAGGTGGAATTTTTAGCTCTGGTTCAATCCATTTATGTTGGACCTAGTGAGACTAATATCTCCTCCTAAAGAGCTCTATCTCTTGGGCCGGGCCTGGTAGCTCACAGTTGTAACCCCCACACTTTGGGAGGCCAAGGCAGGCAGATCATCTGAGGTCAGGAGTTCGAGATCAGCCTGGCCAACATGGAGAAACCCTGTCTCTACTAAAAAGACAAAAACTAGTCGGGCATGTTGGCACATGCCTTTAGTCCCAGCTACCTGGGGGGCTGAGGCAGGAGACTCGCTTGAACCCGGGAGGTGGAGGTTGCAGTGAGTCGAGATCATGCTACTGCACTCCAGCCTAGGCGACAGAGTAAGACCCTGTCTCAAAAAAAAAAAAAGAAAAAAAAAAAAGAGCTCTATCTCTTGAACCCTGGGGTTTCCTTCCTGACTGAGCTGCATGTTCTTATTCTTACAGGTTCCCAACAGTGACTGATCTTTCCACCTCATCAAAGGTCCCTTACTTCCCCACGCCTTCTTGCTATTGAGTTTGTGGTCAGTGTGACTTTTTGAGATATAATTTTTTTTACTTTGCAAACAAATGGAAAAGACTGATTACTTTTCTTTTATATAGTATAACCATCAATTACATACTAACAATTTTGTATGTGTCTTTAAATATAATCGTATAAAAGTGACATTCTGTAGCAGGAAAATGTATACAGAATTAATTCGGCTTCAGATTTACGGCTTAAGTAATATTTTTATTATCTTATGCCACAGAAGAGATATTTGTGTCTTTATTTTTAAAGTGGCTATGTGCCTCATTTTACGAAATAAAATCTTATTGTACTAAAGTCATATACTAGGCTTCAGTTACTGAAAGCCAAATGAGGTCATGAGCTCCTGATGTAACTCACCAAAGAGCCTACGGATTAAAAGGAGAATATGTTTCCCCACTTTTATCTGGTTGCCTCCTGCTTTTGCTTAGTTTCATAATTCGTGACCTTTTGGGAGAAAGACAAAATTGGTGTGTGCTTATGACCAAGGACTATGCTTGAATATACAACTAGGAAGGCCTCTCAAATGGTTTAAAAATAATTACTGAAAAGATTCAGACTTGCCATTCTTTTTGATTATATATAATACTTTAAAAATAATCCACCCAGGCCAGGCGTGGCAGCTCCCGCCTCCAATCCCAGCACTTTGGGAGGCCAAGGTGGGCGGATCACCTGAGGTCAGGAGTTTGAGACCAGCCTGGCTAACACGGTGAAACTTCATTTCTACTAAAAACATAAAAAATTAGCTGGGCGTGGTGGCACGCTCCTGTATTCCCAGCTACTCGGGAGGCTGAGGCAGGAGAATTTCTTGAACCCGGGAGGCGGAGGTTGCAGTGAGTAGAGATTTCGTCACTGCACTCCAGCCAGGGCAACAGAGCGAAACTCCGTTTCAAAAAAAAAAAAAAAAAAAAAAAAAAAAAAAAATCCACCCAATATAGAAACAAATGACAATTACAGGGATTTGTAAAGCTATTAACATTTCATTGCTCTCCTGGCTCTGTCTCTTCCTAGTTGAGCAGCTTTGGATGAGGTACTTGACCACTCTGTCTCGGTTTCTTCATTTGTAAAATGCAAAATGACAGTAGCTTCATCCTCCTAGGATGACTGTGAAAATTAAATGAGTAAACTTGTAAAACAGTAGCTATTCTTATGACCACTCCAAATTGAAAAATATCAAACAGGTATACCCTGTTCCTCCAAAGTCATGTCAACTTGTTTACTATCAAACAATATACAGTTAGTAATAAAACAAAGGTATGACTTCATGTCCCTTTTGTTACAGAATGAGTGCAATTCATATTGTAGGAATATTGTGCTTTTTACTCAGTTTAACTGTTGTCATATAGTTGGTCTGAAATGGAGGCACCGAGACACCCTCAGTATGTGTCGTTATGTCATCATTATAAAAATCACCCTAGCCCTTGGGCCTGGACTCTTGGTCTCTGTTATGCGCTGAACTGTGTTCCCCAAAAAGGTATGCTGAAGTCCTACCCCCAGTATCTCAGAATGTGACCTTTTTCGGAAATAGAGGCACTGCAAGTGCAATTAGTTAAGTCGTCATGCTGGAATAGGGTGGGTCCTCATACAATCAGAAGGGAAAACAGACACGGAGGGGAGATGGCCACGTCGAAGGTGGTGGAGGTTGGAGTGATGTTGCCACAAGCCAAGGAATGTCTGGGCTACCAGAAGCTGGGGGAGGCAAGGAAGGATTCTTCCCTAGAGGCCTTGGCAGAAGTCAGGCCCTGCTGACACCTTGATTTCAGACTTTGAGCCTCCAGAACTGAGATAATACATTTCCGATGTTTGAAGGCACACCATTTGTGGTGTTTTGTTATAGCAGCCTTAGGAGACTATTACACGCTCCTAGACCAGAAACTAGAACAAAGAGGCAAGTCTCAGGTCAACCACAGAGGCCCTGGTCCTTAGCTACAAGGATCCAAGTTGTCAGGAAAGCCAGCTTCTGTGTGGAAGATCCTTCCTGTGGGAACTGCTGAGACCTGGTAAGCCAGGTGCTGGCACAGCTGGGCCAGCCCTTTGGGACTAGAAAGGGATAGAATGAGCCCCATAGGCTTTGTCAAAGAGGTTTCCCTGACCACCCTACCTAGAGTGCACCTTCTCCCCTCGCTCTTTGTCCTCTTACCTTGCTTTTTCTTCATAGCACCAGTTCATCTTTGTTTACTGTCTGGCTTCCCAAGTACCACTATATATTTTTGAGACAGGGTCTCGCTCTGTCGCACATGCTGGAGGGCAGTGGTGTGATCTTGGCTCATGGCAGCTTTGACCTCCCAGGCTCAGGCGATTCTCCCACCTCAGCCTCCTGAGTAGCTGGGACTACAGTCGTATGTTACCACATCTGGCTAATTTTTGTATTTTTAGTAGAGACAGGATTTTGCCTTGTTGCCCAGGCTGGTCTCGAACTCCTAGCCTCAAGTGATCTGCCTGCCTCGGCCTCCCAAAGTGCTGGGATTATAGGCGTGAGCCACTGTGTCCAGCCCCCAAGTACCACTTCTACCACCAGAGTGGAAGCTCTATGAAAACAGAGACCGCAGATGATCATTTCAAATTTTCTTTAGTGTCCTTTGTATTTTGCACAGGTGATTTAAACATTTTATTTATTTTGTGTCTCCTTGAAGTTTGCAAGTTGTTTTCCTCTTTAATCAGAAAAAGGATATTAAAAACTGTAAGCTTTCTATAAAGTTTTGTTCACAGTTCATATCTCCAGCACATATTAGGTATTCAATGAATATTTGTTGGATGAATGACTAGAATAAATAATGTTATGCTTCTTCTTCTTTTTTTTTTTTTTTTGAGGCAGGGTCTCACTCTGTTGCCCAGGCTGGAGTACAGTGGTGCAATCACAGCTTACTGCAAGCTTGAACTCCTGGGCTCAAGTGATCCTCCCTCCTCAGCCTCCTGGGTAGCTGGGGCTACAGGTGCATTCCAGCATGCTGGTGTTATGCTTCCTTTATTCTCCATGTTTAATTCATCTTTTATTCCTCAACAGTATTCAGGAACTTCTTTTCAGAAACGATTGATTTTTGGCCAGGTGCAGTGGCTCACATCTGTAATCCCAGCACTTTGGGAGGCTGAGGCAGGAGGATCACTTAAGCCCAGGAGTTCAAGAGTTCAAGACCAGCCTGGGCAACATAGTGAGGCCTCATCTGTATAAATTTTGTTTTAAAAAAGAAATTATTGCCAGTCTCAGCCACAATGAAGAAAACCTAGGAAAGGATGTGACCCTACTTGAGCCACAGTTTAGAAGGGCATTTCCACCCCACAATCCTCTGAGGTTCCCAACGGCTGGACTGTAATACTTCCCTAGGCTTTCGGTGTAATACTAAGTTTGTTCTACTCTACTAGATATTTTCTTGTCATACGCTCAACTTCAGGCCTCCTTTGGAGGGGGGCTTAAGGGAACATTGGCAGATGCCAATGTATTTAAATAATTAACATGACATTCCTAGCTATTGTTTTATTCACTGATGAATTTTGGAATGTCATTACAAATTGTAAATTTGGACCTAGATGCTGATTGCTTATTTTCAGAAAACCTACAGAATAACCTCAGTAATAAAAACAAAGTGGACCACACCTGTAATCCCAGCACTTTAGGAGGCCGAGGCGGGCGGATCACGAGGTTAGGCGACCTAGACCATCCTGGCTAACATGGTGATACCCCGCCTCTAGTAAAAAAAATACAAAAAATTAGCCAGGCGTGGTGGCACACGCCTGTAGTCCCAGCTACTCGGGAGGCTGAGGCAGGAGAATCGTTTGAACCCGGGAGGCAGAGGTTGCAGTGAGCCAAGATCGCACCACTGCACTCTAGCTCTGGGTGATAGAGCAAGACTCCATCTCAAAAACAAACAAAAAAACAACAAAGAAATGGGCCCTGCGTAGTGGCTCATGCCTGTATCCCAGCACTTTGAGAGGACAAGGTAGGTGGGTCACCTGAGGTCAGGAGTTCAAAACCAGCCTGACCAACGTGGTGAAAATACAAAATTACTACTAAAAATACAAAAATTAGCTGGGCATAGTGGCAGGCACCTGTAATCCCAGCTACTCAGGAGGCTGAGGCAGGAGAATCGCTTGAACCCAGGAGATAAAGGTTGCAGTGAGCTGAGATCACGCCACTGCACTCCAGCCTGGGCGACAGAGTGAGACTGTCTCAAAACAAACAAACAAACAAGCAAAAAAAAAAAAGAAACCCGAAAAACAAAGAAGCCTAAAAACTCGGGGTAAGTGTAGAGCTTGGGACTCTGCTAAGACTCAACAGTGCCCTAGAGGATAGCCATTCAGTATTATCATAAATCCTCAAGTCTTCCATTTTGCCATCCTTAAAACAACTGTTTCTGAGCACAGGGACACTGGCACATGAATGAACGAATGACTTCAGTTTGTCCTCAACTGTCTTGCCAATCAGGCCAACCTTAAAGCTACAGAAGGAGATTGTCCTGAATTTCCCTGAGAGCCAACGGCACTAACAACTGTTAAACCAGAAGAATAAAACCCCAAGTATTGGCACACACTCCCCAAACATGTTGCCCAGCAGTTGAAAGCCAAGGACAGGAACAGGCAATGCCTGCCAGCTGTTCCAGGGGAAAGGGTCCAAACTGATCTTAGACTCAGCTTTGCTTGAGTTCAGCCCGAATTGCTGGAGAAGATCCACCAACCTTCCAGTGGCCTAAGATTGATCCAAAACTGGCAGTCACCGTTCCACAAAGGTGATACTATTATTTCAGCTCTCACAAGACGGTCAAGAAAATCCATGTAACTGGAAGATGAAGAACAAAAATCAGAATAACACAAGATTCTGATTGTCTTGTCTAATGTACAGGATTTGGAATCAGGCTTCTATATATGGAAACCATGTGTGTCTAGAGCCTTAAGTTTCATGCAAATTCCTGTAAAATGATCACTGATCAGATCATCTGTAAAAATGTGGAATCTGGATTAGACGATCTCTCAGGCCACTTCCAGCTCGAAACTCTGACTTGCTATCTCTATATTCTTATAGGGTTTTCTTGCTCACTAAGTTTTTAGGAAAATAATAACTGAGCAAATAAAAATTTAATACAGTCATACAGTCATCTCAGGATACTTTCTGAGAAAATCATTGAGTGTACTTACACGAATCTATATAGTATAGCCTACTATACACCTAGGCTATCAGGTAAGGCCTTGATATGGTTTGGCTGTGTCCCCACCCAAATCTCATCCAAATCGCATCTTGAATTGTAGCTCCCATAATCCCCACGTGTCATGGGAGGGACCTGGTGGGAGGTAATTGAATCATAGGGGGAGTTTTTCCCATACAGTTCTCATGACAGTGAATAAGTCTGCACGTGCTTTCTTGCCTGCCACCATGAAGATGTGCCTTTGCTCCTCCTTCACCTTCCACCACGATTGTGAGGCCTCCCTAGCCATGTGAAACTGGATCCATTAAACCTCTTTTTCTTTATAAATTACCCAGTCTTGGGTATTTCTTCATAGCAGTATGAAAATAGACCCATACAGGCCTATTGCTCCTAGGCTACAAACCTGTACAGCATGTTACTGTACTGAATAGTGTAAGGAAATCATCACACAATGATAAGTATTTGTGATAGAAATTTTTCAGCTCTATTATAACCTTAGGGGATCACTGTCGTCTGTGAGGTCCATCATTGACTGAAACTGTTATGCGGTGCTTAACTGTATTATGTGACAAAATGTGTAGAAGTAATTTTATTTAATTAAGAGTAGAAGCTCTCCCGCAGTGTTCTCATATACTCTAAACTCTAAAATTATCATTCTACTCAGTATTGCTGATCTCTTCATTGAGCTTGTAAACAAACACCTACACAGAACTAATTAATTTTAATCTAAATCCATTTTCTTTTGTACAAAGGAGGTTTTCTCCCCAAGATTTGTTTCAATCCTTTAGCCTAAAATGATAACGCCCTATATTTACCTAGCGATGTTAACTTTTCAAAGTCCGTTCTTTTCTACCATCTCTCTAGAATGTAGGCTCCTAAGAGTACTATTGTCTTCTGGACAATGTCCAGCACACAGAAGGTGCTCAGTGAGTCCCAGCTGAAGGAAGTGAATATGATGCTCACAAGAACTCCCTGGGTAGACAAGGGTCTCATCACTAACCCCTTACTTGACAGATTTAGGTACTGAGGCACGGGAGCCAGATGAGGACATTAACCAAAGATACCCACATGCCAGATATTAGTTTGGATTGGATTTTTTTTTTTTTTTTTTTAGACAGAGTCTTGCTCTGTAACCCAGGCTAGAGTACAGTGGCATGATCTCGGCTCACTGCAACCTCCACCTCCTGGGTTCAAGCAGTTCTCTGCCTCAGCCTCCCAAGTAGCTGAGATTACAGGCTTCGGCCACCAGTCCCGGCTAATTTTTTTGCATTTTTAGTAGAGATGGGGTTTCACCAAGTTGGCCAGGCTGGTCTTGAACTCCTGACCTCGTGATCCACCAGCCTTGGCCTCCCAAAGTGCTGGGATTACAAGCATGAGCTACTGCGCCCGGCCGATTGGATCATTATTTTTAAAAAAATCTATAAAAGATGGTCATGGGGGCCGGGCGCGGTGGCTCATGCCTGTAATCCCAGCACTCTGGGAGGCTGAGGCAGGCAGATCACTTGAGGTCAGGAGTTTGAGACCAGCCTGGCCAACATGGTGAAACCCCGTCTCTACAAAAAATACAAAAATTAGCCGGGCCTGGTGGCAGTCGCCTATAATCCCAGCTACTCAGGAGGCTGAAGCAGGAGAATCACTTGAACCTGGGCGGCAGAGGTTGCAGTGAGCCGAGATTGTGCCGCTGCACTCCAGCCTGGGGGACAGAGTGAGACTCTGCCTCCAAAAATAAAAAAAAGGTCATGGGATAATTGGGGATATGTTAATATTGAATTGCCCATTCTATGTTATTAGATATCATGAAACTATTATTGTTATTATTTATTTTTATTTTTGTAGAGATGTGGTCTTGCTGTGTTGCCCAAGCTAGTCTTGAACTCCTGACCTCAAGTGATCCTCCCACCTTGGCCTCCTAAAGTGCTGGGATTACAGGCATGAGCCACTGTGCTGGGCCTATTTCTTGAGATGATAACGTTGTTGTGATTACTCAGTATAACGTCCTTATGCTTAGGAGATGCATGTTGTGACTGTAATATTTACAGGTGGTATCATGATATGTGAAATGAACTTTCTATTGGTTCAGTAAGAAAAAAAGAGATAAAGCAAATATTGAATTAAAAAATGTTAATATTATCTGCATCTATATGGAGAATAAATGGTATTCTTTGTACTACTCTTTCAAGTTTTTAATTAAAAATTGGGAAACAGGCCGAGTGCGGTGGCTCATGCCTGTAATCCCAACACTTTGGGAGACCGAGGCCGGCGGATCATGAGGTCAAGAGATGGAGACCATCCTGGCCAACATGGTGAAACCCCGTCTTTACTAATAAATACAAAAAATTAGCTGGGCGTGGTGGTGCACTCCTGTAGTCCCAGCTACGTGGGAGGCTGAGGCAGGAGAATCGCTTGAACTAGGGAGGTGGAGGTTGCAGTGAGCCGAGATCAGGCTCCTGCACTCCAGTCTGGGCAACACAGCGAAACTCCGTCTAAAAAAAAAAAAAAAGAATTGGGGAACACAGGCAACGAAGAAACCACAGCAGAAAATCGTATGTCTGACTATAAGAAAACTTTAATCTTCTCTAATTATGGTTAATTTGGGTGGTAGGACTATATTGGACTATTCTTTTCATCCTTTTCTAAATTTTCCACATGAGCAGATATTATATTTATAATAAAATATTTTAAAATTCAAATTATGTAGCAATATGAGATAAACCTTCAATACCTTTCTAGAAACACATTGTGGCAGATTGGGTTTTTTTTTTTTTTTTTTTTGAGATAGGGTGTCACTCAGCTTGCCCAGGCTGGAGTGCAGTGGCATGATCTTACCTCACTGCAGCCTCGAGCTCCTGGGCTCAGGTGACTCCTACATTAGCCTCCCCAGTAGCTGGGACTACAGGTGCACACCACCAAGCCTGGCTAATTTTTTGTATTTTTAGTGGAGACAGGTTTTGCCATGTTGCCCAGGCTGGTCCCAAACTCCTGGTCCTACAGACGTGAGCCACCACACCCAGCCTTGTATTTTCTAAAGATGGTTGCACCTGTATATTTATCGCTACATGCATCCTACATGCCTTTCCTATGATGAGTCTGACACTTCTCCCACAGAGACGTTGGATCTATGTTTCTTCTCTTTGAATCTAGGCAGGGACTTGTTTTTTTTTTTTTTTTTTTTTGAGACAGAGTCTTGCTCTGTCTCCCAGGCTGGAGTGCAGTGGCGCGATCTCGGCTCACTGCAAGCTCCGCCTCCCGGGTTCACGCCATTCTCCTGCCTCAGCCTCCCGAGTGGCTGGGACTACAGGCGCCCGCTACCACGCCCGGCTAATTTTTTGTATTTTTAGTAGAGACGGGGTTTCACCGTGTTAGCCAGGATGGTCTTGATCTCCTGACCTCGTGATGCGCCCTCCTCGGCCTCCCAAAGTGCTGGGATTACAGGCGTGAGCCACTGCGCCCAGCCGGGACTTGTCTTATGATTGCCCCGAGTATTGAAGTTTGGCAAAAAGTCACAAAATATGTGACTTTGAAGGCTAGGTCATAAAAATGAAGAAACCTCCATTTATTTTTCCTTCTCTCTTGGGATCCTTACCCTTAGAACTCAGCCATCACATAGTAAGGAGACTCAGGCCACAGACAGGTCTAGTGAGGAATTCTGGCTGACATCCTCAGCTAGTCCCCAGCCATGAGCAAGCATCAGCTCCTGTCATGATCCTGAGTGAATGATCCCTCAGAGTCCAGGCGCCAGCCTTTGAGTCTTCCAGCTGATATCCCTGACAATGTGGGTCAGAAACCAGCCATCCATTCTACACCTGGTGTGAATTTCTAACCATGGAAACAGTGAGAGATAATACACGATGTAACGCATGCTTGTTGTACTTTAAGCCACCCCATTTTCGGGTGATTTGTTATGCAGCCATAGTAACACGCGGGGACAGTGAAGTCCTCTAAGGTGAAAAGTGTGTTTGCTATTGGTTTAAGAAAGCGAGTGCCACTCACGGGGAAGAAGAAGTGTCTTGTAAATTATCACTAATCTCCTCGGATGTCAATGAATCAGATACTGTAAATTATCATTACTCTCCTCAGATGTCAGCGAATCAGATACTGTGTCTTGGCCAGGTGCGTTGGCTCACACCTGTAATCCCAGCACTTTGGGAGGCCAAAGTGGGATTGCTTGAGGCCAGGAGTTTCAGACAAGCCTGGGCAACATAGCAAGACCCTGTCTCTACAACAAAATTTACAAATTAGCCGGGCATGTACCTGTAGTCCCAGCTACTTGGGAGACTGAGGCAGGAGGATTGCTTGAGCCCAGGAGTTTGAAACTGCAGTGAGGTATGATCTCACCACAGGACTCACTCCAGCCTGGATGACAGAGTGAGACCCTGTCTCAAAAAAAAAAAAAAAAAAAAAAAAAAAAAAAACTATATATATATATATATATAAAATCTCTTTTCTGAAAGAAGCATTTAAATGTTGAAAACACATTATCTGCTTATTCTAGAACCCAAAATGGGCATTTTTTTTGTTTTTGTTTTGAGACAGAGTCTCACTCTGTTGCCCAGGCTGGAGTGCAGTGGCACAGTCTCGGCTCACTGCAACCTCCACCTCCTGGGTTCAAGCAATTCTCCTGCCTCAGCCTCCCAAGTAGCTGGGACTACAGGCGAGCGCCACCATGCCCGGCTAATTTTTGTATTTTTAGTAGAGATGGGAGTTTCACTATCTTGGCCAGGCTGGTCTCGAACTCCTGACCTCGTGATCCACCGGCCTCAGCCTCCCAAAGTGCTGGGATTACAGGTGTGAGCCACCGTGCCTGGCCCAAAATGGGCATATTTTTAGAACCTAGACTATTGAGCTTGTCACTTTTTCTTACAATGTGCCACATTCTGCACCAATGATGCAGGAAATTAACAGCTAGATGTTCTTAGTTCTCCCTCTCCGCGGCAGTTCTGAAGATAGGCGGTGAAAGTGGACTGTTCCTCAGAAGCAAAAACTCTCCAGTGTTTCTGATCCATTAGTTCCGTAGCAATGTATGAGTTTTCATAACTATGGTTATGTATTTTGGTAGGCTGCTATCTTCATGCAACAGTCAATTTCACTGAACTTCATTTCCTCTAAGTATGTTAGATTACATATTTCACAACGTATTATTTGAAACAAACCAATCTCATTGAAAAACCCAGTTGAGAAGCTTCATGAATAATTTAATTGCTTGCTTTTCCTCTCAGATTTCACACATTTTGCCACGTCATTATTTAAGGAAACTTTCTCATATTGTAATACTTCCTCTTTTCTAGTCAAAGAAATTGTAAACATATCAGCAAAAAGGGAACCACAGTTTTATCTGGAACACTAATATGTTTACAGAATGAACAACACTGCCACCCTAAGATTTCCCAGTAACCTAGATGCATTTTGCTGTACTCAAGCAGGCTGATATGACTGCAGTTTGGGGGAAATTTTATATTATATAGAGTGTGGTTTCTTTTGGAGTGGCTTGCTAATTTCTCCAATGCTGTTTGTCATATATGTAAAAGTAAAAACAGTTGGTATTGTGTAGCAGTATAGAATACTACCTATGTTCTCTCTCTCTATATATGCCCCAGAGAACCATTTGTTTCCATTCAGAGCGATAAGGTTATACAAGACCTACCTGGCCATGCAAGACAAGTTCTTTTCTTCATTTCTGTCTACAAATTCAGATCATTTCTCCATAGTTCAAGATAGCTATCTATCCTTCAAAGAATGGTACAGGCCAGGCATGGTGGCTCACACCTGTAATCCCAGCACTTTGGGAGGCTGAGGCCGGTGGATCCCTTGAGCCCAGGAGTTCGCGAGCAGCCTGGGCAACATGGCAAAACTCTAGAAAAATATAAAAATTAGCTGGGCATGGTGGTGCTCACCTGCAGTCCCAGCTACTTGGGAGTCTGAGGTGGGAGGATCACCTGAGCCCGGACTAGTTGAGATCACGCCACTGCACTCTAGCCTGGGTGGAGACCCTGTCTCAAACAAACAAACAAAAAACAAAAAACAACACAAAGAATGGTAGAGAGAGCTGTAAAAGTAAAGAATCGATGAAGGTCTTTTGAGCTCAAAAATGTTTCTATTTCAATTATCATTTAAAACATGTTCACTATGAAGGTGGGCTTCCTGACTTGATTCACTCATTGAAACTCATAGTAGGGTCAGTTGATGACCAAGAAACTTAGCTATTTCAAAATTATGGGGTATAAGTCTTAACATCAAGTAATGCATATGTAACTCAAACTTCTCATCTTTAGCATCATCAGTTCAAAAATTATATACGTTACTCCACTAATTAGGCATAACACTTCATTAGAAGTTATATATGCATTCAAAGCCACCTCCAGCTGCACCAGCCTATAATGAGCTGTTTATTTGTTCATGTGACAATCTTATATTGCTACCTATTATTTCATGTGCACGTAGATACTCGATAAAGTCTTTTAAAATGAATGAATGCAAATCTTCTGCCTCCCACAGTGCATGTTCTTAAATCCTAAGCCCCATTATTGCTACTCCCTGCCACCTCCATTCCATAAACTGCAGGGCCATTGTTCTATAAGCTGCTTGAGTTTAAGAGTGTTGCTTTCACAGCTCTCTTCATACGTACAGGAAGGCTCTGCTTCTCCTTCCCAAGACACTCAGGGAATCTTTCCAGGATGCTTCCCATTCACTCTATTGAATTCACCTACCCCCTCTTGCTACCTCTGCTTATAGTATTTTGCTTCAGACCCAATTGTCACCCACTGGTCCCTGAGATAAGGCAAAAGATGCTTTAGACTATTTTCTTGGGTGCTGCCCTTGGGCTCCACATCCTGCAGCCTGCCTCATTCCCATCCTGGAAGGGAGTTCAGATAGCTTGAACTTAGTAGTAAGGGTGATCTGACTCCTGTGATCATTGACTTCAGTGTTCACCAGGCTGCTTAGCAAAGGGCCCTCTTCATCACTCCCTTCATCATTCAGTTAAGGGAAAAGATCTCAAGAACGCAGAGGCATGGAGAGGCACCTCAATGGCACTGTGCTTTGCAGACATATGAGTTGTCATGGCAGACGGTGGTGGTGACGATCACTGCTGCCTGTATCTTTATAACCTTAGAGAAATCTGAACTTCTCTTTAAGGAAATCCATGTGTAATTTCCTTCTCTGGTTGCTTCATAGGGCAGTCAAGGCGGCAGGAAGCCACAAAGCCCTGGCTAACAAATTAAAGCAATGTTTATATGCTAGGCTTGGTCTTTCCTAATGAAGGAGAGGCTGCTGACTAGTGGGGCTCAGGTCAGACTTCCTGTCACCAGCTGGGCTTGCACACGTGGGGAACACTGACAAATGGCTTGGGCTTTGTGCCCCATCAGCACTGGGCCCTCATGGCCCAGTCACAGGAATATGGCTGGCAAGGCAGCACGACTGCTTTACACCGGAGTTCAGGGAAAGGCATCACATCCCTCAAGCCACCCAAGCAAGAAGTCTGGTTGTCGTCCTAGCCTCTTGCTCTGCCTCATACCTCACAGCCGATTTGTTTACCACGTCATAAAGATTTTACTTCTTAAATACCTCTCAAATCCATCCCCTTTCCTCTCAATGGCTCTGGCCACTGACTTAATTCAGGTCCTCATCATTGATCATCAGAGTTACTAAAATGAGAAGCAAGTGGCTTCCGTGGGGCTGGCCTCTTCACCTCTAAGCTGATGTTTTCTGCAAGAGTGATCTTTCTAAATTACTAACATCAGATTTCATCACCTCTCTGACCCCCTTCTGCCAGCTTGAAACCTTTCTTTTTTTTTTTTTTGAGACGGAGTCTCGCTCTGTCGCCCAGGCTGCAGTACAGTGGCACGATCTCAGCTCACTGCAAGCTCCACCTCCCAGGTTCACGCCATTCTCCTGCCTCAGCCTCCCAAGTAGTTGGGACTATAGGCACCTGCCACCACGCCCGGCTAATTTTTTTTTCGTATTTTTAGTAGATAACCGGGATGGTCTTGATCTCCTGACCTCGTGATCTGCCCATCTGGGCCTCCCAAAGTGCTGGGATTACAGGCGTGAGCCACCATGCCCGGCCTTGAAACCTTTCAACGATTCCTCGCTGCCTTTAGGCTGAAGTCCAAACACCTTAGCAGGCAAACCGGCTGCTGTCTCTTGCCACCTTTCTCCATGCCCCTCATTCCAGCTATATTCATCTAATGTCCATTTCCGATCATGTCACACTCCTTCTGCCTTTAGTGCTTTTCCATGCTATTCCCTCATCCGGAAGTGGCCATCCTTCACTAACTAGCTCACCCCTGCCACTGCTTCTGTATTCATTTATTCATGACACGTTTACTAAAGGTGACTGTGTGCCAGCCATTAATCTAGGTGCTGGGCATCAGTGAATCAAACAGACAAAACTGGCCATGTGCAGCGGCTCATGCCTGTAATCCTAGTACTTTGGGAGGCTGAGGCAGGAGGATCACTTGAGGCTAGGAACTGGTGACCAGCCTAGGTAACAGAGTGAAACTCTGATTTTACAAAACATAATAAAAAGAAAAATAAAAAACAGGCAAACTTCCTGACTTGTAGAGCTTCCCTTCCAGTGGTGGTGATGGTGGTGGGAGGGGAGGAACAATGAAGCGAACAAACAAGTAAATTCTACGCTAGATGACAAGACAAGTGCTACAGAGAATAATCCGGCAGGGAAGAAGGCTGGCAGTGCCAGAGCAGGTGCGGGGGTTATTGCGATTTTAAATGGAGTGGTGTATAACAGGAAAAACCAACTGCTTTCTCTTCTACAGTCATACTTGTCAGAGAATACTTCCTCTCCGGTTGCTGAAATGTGTGTGGAGCTTTCCCCACACCGACCAATTCTCCAACACCAGCTGGGTGATCTACAATTTAACTCGATCCTGACACTATGTACCTGGAGTTAGAGTCAGATTGCACAGCTTAAGGACTTAGTCCCACAAGGCTGCCCCTACTTTAGATGCCAGTCACAAGCCCCAGGCTGTGACCCGTGTTCCTGACTGACAGGCTGTACACTGGAGTTCCCATGGTGCCCTCCTTGGATTTGATAATTTGCTAGGATGGATCACAGAACTCAGAAAACCACTTTATTTATGTTCACCTGTTTATTAGGAAGGATATTACAAAGGATACAGATGGACAGCCAGACGGGAGAGATGCATTGGGCCAGGTATGGGGGAGGCGGCAGGTGGCTTCCACGCCCCCTCCAGGGTGCATCGTCCTTCCAGCACCTCCGCGTGTTCAGCAGCCCGGAAGCTCTCCAAACCCCACAGTTCAGGGATTTTCATGGAGGCTTGATCACATAGGCACCACCAATTACTAACTCAGGTTTCCGCCCCTCTCCCCTTCATGGAGGATGGGGAGCTGAGCTGAAAGTTCCAAGTTTCTAATCATGGCTTGGTCTTTCTGGTGACCAGCCCTATCCAGAAGCCCACCAAGAGGTGCCCCATGAGAAAAAAAGACGCTACTATTACCCAGGAAATTCCAAGTGATCAGGATCTCTGTGTCAGGAACCAAGATCAAAGACCAAATATCAGAACAAAAGATTCTCCTAACGCCCCTATTACTCAGGAAATTAAAGGGTTTTAGGAACTCTATGCCAAAGGACTGGAGACAAATATTGCTATGGTTTGAATGTTTGTCCCTTCAGAAACTCATGTTGAAACTTAATCCCTGGCTGGGCCCAGTGGCCCATGCCTATAATCCCAGCAATTTGGGAGGCCAAGGCAGGTGGATCACTTGAGGTCAGGAGTTCAAGACCAGCCTGGCCAGCATGGTGAAACCTCATCTCTACTAAAAATACAAAAATTATCCGGGCATGGTGGCATATGCTTGTAATCCCAGCTACTCAGGAAGCTGAGGCATGAGAATCACTTGCACCCAGGAGGTGGAGGTTGCAGTGAGCTGAGATCGCGGCATTGCACTCCAGCCTGTGCAATAGAATGAGTGAGACTCTGTCTCAAAAAAAAATTTAATAAAAAATAAATCAGAAAATAAAAACTTAATCCCCAATGTGGCAGTACTGCAAGATGGGGGAACTTTATGGGGTGATTGGGTCGTGGGGCTCTGCCCTCATGAATGGATTAGTCTGCTCATGGATTAATCCATGGGTTAATAGATTAATGGTTTATTATGGGAATCAGACTGATGACTCTACAAGAAGAGCAAGACAGGCCGGGCACGGTGGTTCATGCCAGTAATCCCAGCACTTTGGGAGGCCCAGGTGGGCAGATCACGAGGTCAGAAGATGGAGACCATCCTGGCTAACCCCGTCTCTACTAAAACTATAAAACATTAGCTGGGCGTGGTGGCGGGCGCCTGTAGTCCCAGCTACTCAGGAGTCTGAGGCAGGAGAATGGCGTGAACCCGGGAGGTGGAGCTTGCAGTGAGCCGAGATCACGCCACCGCACTCCAGCCTGGGCGACAGAGAGAGATTCCGTCTCAAAAAAAAAAAAAAAAAGAAGAGCAAGACAGACCTGAGCTAGCACGCTCGGCCCATTTGCCATGTGATTTCCTGCGCTGCTCAAGATTCTGCAGAGTCGGCAGGGCATGGTGGCTCACGCCTGTAATCCCAGTACTTTGGAAGGCTGAGGCAGGCCGATCGCCTAAGGTCAGGAGTTCAAGACCAGCCTGGCCAACACGGCAAAACCCTGTCTCTACTAAAAATACAAAAATTAGCCAGGTGTGGTCATGTTTGCCTGTAGCCCCAGCTACTCAGGAGGCTGATGCAGGAGAATCGCTTGAACCCGGGAGGTGGGGGTTGCAATGAGCTGAGATCGTTCCACCGTACGACCATACGAGCTGAGATCGTGCCACCAGCCTGGGTGACAGTGCAAAAAACGAAGAGAGAAAAAGAAAAAAAATTCTGCAGAGTCCCCACAGCAAGAAGGCCCTCACCAGGAGCAGCCTCTCAACCTTGGACTTCTCAGCCTCCATAACTGTAAAAAATAAATTCCTTTTTGTTTATATACCTTGTTTCAGGTATTCTGTTATAAGCAAGAGAAAACTAACCCAGAAAATTAAATATATATATATTTTATATATATATCTTTTTATAAATCACAATATCACAGGTAGTCAGGGAGGCCTCAGTGAGAGGGGACATTTGAGCAAAGACTTGAAGAAAGTGAAGGAGCAAGTCATGTGAGTATCTGGAGGAAAATATTAAGAGAAAAGTTAAGAATAAGGGCAAAGAGCCTGGGGCAGAGGCATACTTCAACTGTGAAGGAAGTAGAAAAAGGCCAGATGGCCTGAGGACAGTGAGCAAGTGAGAGAATAAAAGTCAAAGTGAGGTCGGGCACAGTGGCTCACACCTATAATCTCAGCACATTGGGAGGCCGAGGCAGGTGCATCACTTGAGGTCAGGAGTTTGAGACCAACAAGGCCAACATGTTGAAACCCCATCTCTACTAAATATTAGCTGGACATGGTGGCAGGTACCTGTAATCCCAGCTACTTGGGAGGCTGAGGCAGGAGAATTACTTGAACCTCAGAGGTGGAGGTTGCAGTAGGCCAAGATTGCGCCATTGCAAATTCAAAGTGAGACTGGGCACAGTGAGTCACACCTGTAATCCCAGCACTTTGGGAGGCTGAGGCAGGAGGATCACTTGTGTCCAGGAGTTCAAGACCAGCCTGGGCAACATAGCATGAACCTGTCTCTACAATTCTTTTTTCTAATCAGCTGGGTACGGGGGCACATTCTTGTAGTACTAGCTACCCAAGAGGCTAAGGTGAGAGATCGCTTGACCCTGGGAGTTCAAGTTTACAGTGAGCTATGATCACATCACTGCACTCTAGCCTGGGCAAAGAGCAAGACCCTATTTTTAAAGGAAAAAAAAGTCAAAATGAGAAAGTTGTGGGGAGGTCCTGTGAGCCACTGCAAGGTTTTACTCTAAGTGAGATAGTGAGATGAGGAGTTATTGGTGGGTTTGAACAGAGGAGTTACATATTAAATAAATCATATTAAATGTTACTTTTTTTGTTGTTTTTATTTTTTGAGACAGAGTTTCACTCTTGTCGCCCAGGCTGGAGTGCAATGGCGCAATCTTGGCTCACCACAACCTCCGCCTCCCAGGTTCAAGGAATTCTCCTGCCTCAGCCTCCCCAGCAGCTGGGATTACAGGCATGCGCCACCATGCCTGGCTAATTTTGTATTTTTAGTAGAGACGGGGTTTCTCCATGTTGGTCAGGCTGGTCTTGAACTCCCGACCTCAGGTGATCCGCCTGCCTCGGCCTCCCAAAGTGCTGGGATTACAGGTGTGAGCCACCACACCCAGCCTAAACGTTACATATTAAAAGGATTATATATTAAAAAGCCACTGGATTGAGAATAGATTGTAAGAAGACAAGGGTAGAGGCAAGGACAGCTGTTAGAAGACTGTTGCAAAACCCCAAGCTAGAAATGCTGGTGGCCTGGACAAGGGTGGGAGCAGTAGAGGTGGCAAGACATAGTTGAATTCTGGATATAGCTTAAAGGTCAGATAGGATCTCCTAATGGCATGAATGGGGGATAAAAGAGAAAAAGAGGTGACAAGGATGATGTCAAGGTTTTGGGTCTGAGAAACTCTAAGGATGAAGTTGCCACTAGCTGAGATAGGGGAAGACTTGCAGGGGCAGGTTTCAGGGGAAGATCAGGAGTTCTGACCTGGCCTTGTGTATTAATCCATTCTTGCATTGCTATAAAGAACCACCTGAGACTGGGTAATTTATAAAGAAAAGAGATTTAATCAACTCACGGTTCTGTGGGCTTTACAGGCTTCTGCTTCTGGGGAGGCCTCAGGAAACTTACAATCATGGCAGAAGGCAAAGGGGAAGCAAGCACATCTTCACATAGCTGGCAGGAGAAAGAGAGCAAAGGGGGAAATGCTATACACTTTTAAACAATCAAGTATCATGAGAACTCACTCATCATGAGAACAGCAAAGGAGAAGTCTGCCCCCATGATCCAATTACCTTCCCACCAGGACCCTCCTCCAACATTGAAGATTACAATTTGACATGAAATTTGGGTGGGGACACAGAGCCAAACCATATCATTCCACTCCTGGCCCATCCCAAATATCATGTCCTCACATTTCAAAACACAATTATGCTTTCCAAACAGTCTCCCAAAGTCTTAACTCATTTCAGCATTAACTCAAAAGTCCAAGTCCAAAGTTTCATCTGAGATAAGGCAGTCCCTTCTGCCTATGAGCCTGTAAAATCAAAAGCAAGTTAGTTACATCTAGGATACAATAAGGGTACAGGCATTGGGTAAATGTTCCTGTTCCAAAAGGGAGACATTGGCCAAAACAAAGGGGTTACAGGCCCCATGCAAGTCCGAAACCCAGCAGGGCAGTCATTAAATCTTAGAGCTCCAAAATAATATCCTTTGATTCCATATCTAACATCCAGGCCACACTGATGCAAGGGGTAGGCTCCCAAGGTCTTGGACAGCTCTGCTTCTGGCGGCTCTGCAGGGCTTAGTGCCCCATGGCTGCTCTCACAGGCTGGTGTTGAGTGCCTGTGGCTTTTCCAAGCACACAGTGCAAACTGTTGATGGAGCTACCATTCTGGGGTGTGGAGGACAGTGGCCCTCTTCTCACAGCTCCACTTGGCAGTGCCCCAGTGGAGACTCTTTGTGGGGACTTCAACCCCATATTTCCCCTCCACAGTACCCTAGTAGAGGTTCTCCACAAGGGCTCCGCCCCTGAAGCAAATTTCTGCCTGGATATCCAGTTGTTTCCATACATCCTCAGAAATCTGAAAGAATGGAGGCTCCCAAGCCTCAACTCTTGCCCTCTGAGCACCTGCAGGCTTAACACCATCTGGAAGCCTCCAAGGCTTGTGTCTTATACCCTCTGGAGCAGCAACCTGAAACATATCTGGAGTCCTTTTAGCCATGGCTGGAGCTGGAGCAGCTAAAGCACAGGGAACAGGGTCCCAAGGCTGCACAGAATAGCAGGGCCCTAAGCCTGACCCACAAAACTGTTTTTCCCTCCTAGGCCTCCAGGCCTGTGATGAGAGGGGCTGCCACGAAAGTCTCTGAAATGTCTTGGGGGCATTTTTCCCATTGTCTTGGCTGTTAACATACGGCTCCTCTTTACTTACACAAATTTTTGCAGCTAGGTTGAATTCCTCCCCAGAAAATGGGTTTTTCTTTTCTAATACATGGCCAGGCTGCACATTTCCAAACTTTAATACTCCATTTCCCTTTTAAATGTAAGTTCCAGTTTCAGATAATCTCTTTCCTCAGAAATATGAGCATACACTGTTAGAAGGAGCCAGGCCATATCTTGAATGCTTTGCTACTTAGAAATATTTTCTGCCAGATACCCTAAATCATCTCTCTCAAGTTCAAAGTTCAACAGATCCCTATAGCAGGGGCACAATGCCACTAGTCTCTTTGCTAAAGCATAGCAAGAGTGACCTTTACTGTAGTTCCCAATAAGGTCCTCATCTCCATCTGAGAACTCCTCAGCCTGGACTTCATTGTCCATATCACCATCAGCATTTTGGTTACAACCATTCAACAAGTCTCTAGGAAGTTCCAAACTTTACCTTATCTTCCTGTCTTCTTCTGAGCCCTCCAAACTCTTCCAACTTCTGCCTGTTACCCAGTTCCAAAGTCACTTCCACATTTTCAGGTATCTTTATAGCAATGTCCCAACTCTCTGGTACCACTTTTCTGTATTAGTTCATTCTCACATTGTTATAAAGAACTACCTGAGTCTGGATAATCTGTAAGGAAAAGAGATTTAGTCAGCTCAGGGTTCTGTGGGCTGTACAGGCTTCTGCTTCTGGGGAGGCCTCAGGAAACTTACAATCATGGTGGAAAGCAAAGGGGAAGTAAGCACATCTTCACATAGCTGGTGGAAGACAGAGAGCATAGGGGGAGGTGCTACACACTTTTAAACAACCAGATCTCGTGAGAACTTACTATCACGAGAACAGCAAGGGAGAAGTCCACCCCCATGATCCAATCACCTCCCACTAGGCCCCTCCTCCAACATTGGGGATTACAATTCAACATGAGATGTGGGTGGGAACGCAGAGCCAAACCACAGGCCTTGTAAAGTTAGAGATACTTAAAGAGTCAACTTGAGTATCTTCTCCTAAAAGCCTTTCCAGTATTGCTATCATAGCACTTAGTAGAGAGAGCAGCTCTTTTAACACAGGTGTTTTTGAGTTTTAAATTACACATTAATTCAAAGTAAACTAGTGTTAAGAACAAATCAGTAACTTCTGTTCCGACAGTGAAAGAGTGATTGAGACAGATGTTCCCCTTCTGGCATAGACAACTAGAAAACTGACAAAATATACGAAACAACTGTATTCAAATATTAGGACTGTAGGTAGTGTAAAGTGTGATCTCGGAGAGGAGGGAAACAGAGGTGAGCCCTACAATCACTCCAGTTCTTTGTCTGAAGGCAATTTTCCAGTTGTTGTGTAAGGAATCCAAACAGAGCCCAAGAGATCTTGCTGAGTTGAGGGAAGACTGGAGGTGGGGATGGCTAAGGCAGTTTGCAATTTGTGAGGTAGAGTATTGAAGAGGAAGAAGCTATGTAAAGAGAGCTCCAGAAATCTGCATACGAGTCCCCTTGAGACTTGGCATGAATACTAATCTGGCATGTATAAGGTGAAACTCACCAAGCCTGGCAAGGAACAATTAATTGACGGGAATCTATAAGCTAAACAATTCCCAAAGCTGACACAGGGCTGGTAAATGTGAGTTCCTAACAGGCAGAGTGGAGAGCCCTTGTTGAAGACTTAGGGTGAGGAGTAAAGACCCTTAGTAGAACGGCTAAAAGCAAAGTGTTTTGTTTGTTTGTTTGTTTTTGTGTTTTGAGACGAAGTCTCGCTCTGTCGCCCAGGCTGGAGTGCAATGGTGCAAACTTGGCTCACTGCAACCTCCACCTCCCGAGTTCAAGCAATTCTCCTGCCTCAGCCTCCCGAGTAGCTGGGATTACAGGCATGCGCTGTAGGGTCCAGCCCTATTGGGTCTGTGGGTTTTTCTCCTTGTGTGCAGAGACGAGAGATCGTAGAAATAAAGACACAAGACAAGGAGATAGAAGAAAAGACAGCTGGGCCCAGGGGACTACTACCATCTAAATGCGGAGACGGGTAGTGGCCCCGAGTGTGTGGCTGCGCTGTTATTTATTGGCTACAAGACAAGGTGGCAGGGTAAGGAGTGTGAGCCATCTCCAATGATAGGTAAGGTCACGCGAGTCACCTGTCCACCGAAGAGGGGGCCCTTCCATTTGGTAGCCCAGGCAGAGAGAGAGGGCAGCTTACATCATTATTTCTTCTGTGCATTTCAAAGACTTTAGTCTTCACTGATTCTGCTACTGCTATCTAGAAGGCAGAGCCAGTTGTACAGGGCGGAACATGAAAGCGGGCCAGGAGCGTGACCGCTGAAGCACAGCATCACAGGGAGATGGTCAGGCCTCCGGATAGCTGTGGGTGGGCCTGACTGATGTCAGGCCTTCCACAAGAGGTGGTGGAGCAGAGTCTTGTCTAAATTCCCCAGGGAAAGGGAGACTCCCTTTCCTGGTCGGCTAAGTAACAGGAGCCTTCCCCAGGCACTGACGCTACCGCTAGACCAGGGAGCCCTCTAGTGGCCCTGTCCGGGCATGACAGAGGGCTCACACTCTTGCCTTCTGGTCACTTCTCACCGCGTCCCTTCAGCTCCTATCTCTGTTTGGCCTGGTTTTTCCTAGGTTATAATTGTAAAACAAAGATTATTATAATATAATGATTAATGATATTTATATATAATCATATCTGTAATCTATTTCTAGTATAACTATTCTTATTCTATACATTTTCTTTATTATTCTGCAACAGCTTGTGCCCTTGGTCTCTTGCCTTGGCACCTGGGTGGCTTCCCGCCCACAGTGCACCACCACACCCGGCTAATTTTTTGTATTTTTAGTACAGACGGGGTTTCACCATCTTGAACTTCATCAGGAGTTCAAGGCCAGGCTGGTCTTGAACTCCTGATCTCAGGTGATCCATCCACCGGGGCCTCCCAGAGTGCTGGGATTGCCTCAGCTCCTTCCCTCCCCCGGTTCAGATAACTTGCCCCTGAGGGCAGGGGCCTGCTGGTTTATTTAAAATGGATGGAGCCCAACAAGCACAGAGAAGCGCAACCACGCAGGGAGAAAGCGCTGTAGCAGGTCGGTGCTCCGCCTCCTCTTGCCACTGACTGCCGACTGAAGGCCACTGGCCTGTGCCTACTAACCAGGCCTCCTAGGTCACCTGGTTACCAGGAACCAATCACTCCTAGAGTTCCTGTCCCAGGCACTTGGCTCACAATGCCCTGTGGCTACCCAAACCGGTGGCTGTCCCCTCCCACAGCAACCCCCCAAGTGGTTGCCCTGCCCCACCATAATTCTGATTTTCCTTCCTTTCTGGCTGCTGGGAGCTTTTAAGTTTCTGCGTTGTTATGAAGTCTCTCTGGATCATCACCTTACAATGGATTATGCTTAAATTACTACTGTAATCAAATCTAAGTCTTGTGCACTACTGGGAATCCAAAAAGCCTCCTCTCCCCAGTGGCCTCTGAGTTTTTTTTGAGACGAAGTCTCATTCTGTCGCCCAGGCTGGAGTAAATGGCGTGATCTCAGCTCGCTGCAACCTCCACCTCCCGGGTTCAAGCAGTTCTCTGCCTCAGCCTCCCAAGTAGCTGGGATTACAGACACCTGCCACCACGCCCAGCTAATTTTTGTATTTTTAGTAGAGACAGGGTTTCACCATGTTGGCCAGGCTGGTCTTGAACTCCTGACCTTGAGATCTACCCACCTTGGCCTCCCAAAGTGCTGGGATTACAGGCGTGAGCCACTGAGCCCGGCAGCCTCTGGGTTTTTTAGAAACGAGAAAGAACACCGATTTCTGCAGGTGCTTTCAGAAGAAAAATTTGTCATGAGTCAAGTCTACTCTGTGATGTCAACTTATATTTTTAATGTGTATATATATATACTATATAAATTCTTACATATTTCTGAAAATATCACACACATTAAATCAAACAGAAGAGTAATAGGAAATTTCCTAAAATGTGTACACTAAGAACAATACATATATATATATATTTTTTGAGACGGAGTTTCACTCTTGTTGCCCAGGCTGGAGTGCAATGGGGCAATCTCGGCTCAACGCAACCTCCACCTCCCGGGTTCAAGAGATTCTCCTGCCTCAGCCTCCCGAGTAGCTGGGATTACAGGCATGCGCCACCACACCAGACTAATTTTGTATTTTTAGTAGAGACAGGGTTTCTCCATGTCAGTCAGGCTGGTCTCGAACTCCCGACCTCAGGTGATCTGCCCGCCTCAACCTCCCAAAGTGTTGGGATTACAGGCATGAGCCACCGTGCCTGGCCGAACGTCACATATTTCTAATGATTGCTTTGATAGAGCAACTTAGAATCTATGGTTCCAACAAATAAGGAGGCTTATGTAAAGTAAAACCACTACATAATGTGAGATTATACATGTGATTATCATTGCTACTTGTGACCAGCAATTATCATGTGAATGTGTACCGTGAGTTGCTATGTGGCTACGGTGATTTAATCTTTCTGATCCTTGATTTAACTATAAAAAAAGATTACCACAGACTTTGTTTGCTCTAAAAATTAAATGAGAGAAGGATGATACTCTTCTATGTATTAAACACAAAATTACAGGCATTTTGCCCAGATTCGTACACAATTATCTTGTTTAAGCCTCATAACAACTTGAAAAAGGCATCTTTTATAGATGAGAAAAGCGAAGATCAGAGGGGTTAAAAACATATCCACAATCACATAATGATGAATGATGGAATTGGGATTCAAATCCAGTTCTGACGGACTCCACAGCTGGTGCATCTTAAGAACCAAATTATATCCCACCCATGTAGGCACTCAATAGATGTGAATTCCCTTTTATTACCCTATTATGTGTGAATGTCAGTGCCTTTCATGGCCTCAGTATAACCGTTCACTCCCTCCCAGGTTGCCTGTCAGTGGTTTCCTTCTTCCTGGAGATAATCAAGAATTATTAATTATTTTAAGTATTTTTAAGTATTAAGTATTTTTTCATAAGCAGATGTGCTGATAATGTAAGGCTTGGGTAATGAAATTTTCCAGGCCATCCATTGCTAACTTATTAATTGCCTAGCTTATTTGGAATTAAAAAAACAAACAAAAAACAAAACAAACAAAAAACAACAACAAAAAACCTATTACATGGTAAAAAGAACCCACAGAGCTTGTGAGGAAAGAGTCTGAACTGTGCTGCAGGAGCACCTTACTATCAGTTATTCGGGAAGACCAGCCCAAAGACACAAAGCAAGAGTACTTCTAACATGCATTGGAATATCAGATCTCTGGTCTAGGATTCAAAATACTGGGTTATGAGTCCCTCCAGAGCTAAGATACAGTAGACTAACACCTGTTTTTGGCTCTGGGGAGAAGAAACAGAGAGGCAAAGATCAAAAGTACTAGAAGAGTTCTAGAGATTTGTGGACTACCATGTACGTATAGTTAGCTATATTGTATCATACATCTAAAATTTTCCTAAGGGAGTAAATTTCATATCATGTGGCTTTTTAAACCACAATTAAAATAAAAAACATAGATATGATACTATAAAAGAGAGTGGGCATAACGGAAGAGTAATACTCAGGTGAGAGGGAGAGAAGAAGCCTTGCTTCCCAGGATAAAGGGAAAAGGGAAAATCAACGCAGATATGGAATAACAGGTACATGAGGACTCTGAGGTAGAAATAAGCTTGGTAAGCTGACATTGTCTAGCCCAGATCTTTCCAGAAAAGCAGCACATCTAGTCCCAGGCATTTCACTCCTCTCACCACCTCTCCTGCTGACCCACGGCCACAGTGGCCTTATTGACTTTTCGGGAACATGGCCAGCTTTCCCTTGCTTTTGGTTCCTTTCAACCTTGTCACTTCCAGTGATTGGAAGGTCTTTGTATGGCTGACTCCTTTCATCTTTCTTCTCCATTATTACTTCCTCAGAGAGTCCTTCCCTTCCGAGCCTCATGGAGACCCACTCACTGTACCATTATTCATTTTTATTTCCTTCATTCCACTTATTATTTGAAAATATCTTAATTAGTTGTTTTTGCATTTACGATTAGTCTCCTTTAACCACATTGTGAGTTCCATAGGCTAAGGATCCTTACATATATTGTCATTCACCATATATACCAATTCTTAGAACAGATTTTATGACAGTGTAGGCATTCCATAAATACGTACTGCATTCATAAATAAATAAATGAGTGATATGCTGTTGGCAAAATGAATATAAGCAGAAATTGTAACTTTGGAACACTGATATCCACCAATATTTATTGTGAATTTATTGGATAATGTATTTTCCATATATTTATGTGTCATGACCTACATTTAACTCCAAAGGAAATATGCAATCTATATAAATCCGTTTTTCTGCCTTCTAGAAGCTTAGTCTACGGAGGAAACATATGAACGCAGACCATTAAAATACAATGTGATGAAGATTTTAACAATTACAATGCACTGAAGTTTTGGACTGAGGGCTGTGGGAGCAATAATACAGTGCTTCGAACTTAAGTAAAATGAAACAAGAACAGTTTTACTAACATGCTAGGAACATGAAAATTCAGAGTTTGGCATGCAAATGCTGAGGGCTGAGGAGTAATCATGAGGCAGAGGAGCTAGGAAGCATATACAACCCTCCCAAGATTTTCATTGACAGTAAGGAGTAAGCTAAGGTGTAAACTGAGCAGGAGACAGTATCAAGAAAATGATTTAAATTATGTCTCTGAGGGAATCAAGCCAAGTGAAGGAAAAATCGAAGACAACTAAAACAAAAGGGAATCTTTAAAGAGGCTAAGTCTCAAAAGAGGTAAAAGAGAAGAGAATAACTTATTCTATTAGGCAGGAGGGAAGGAGGAAAGGACCATCTCTGAAGGGAAATCTCAAGGTTAAGGGAGAGAGGCTTCCCAAGCATAAGCTGAACAGTTTCTATTTTCCCATGAAGAATGACATAGACCATCTGCTGATACTGGCTGGTGAGGGAGACGCTGAGGGAGAGGGAGGGAGAAGAACTTTATTGGTTTATAATTGGTGTGCAATGTTGCTGCCCTAAGCTGCATCCTCACACATAAAAAACTTGTCCTTATGTCTCTCTTGAAATCTATGCAGAAACTAGATGTGGCACACTGTCCACGTGGGGGACAGAACACAAGGTTACAGAAGCACCACAACAAGAATGAAATAGTCATTTCTACATTTGCAAAACAATTTTTTAATTAGCTAATTATTTAGCTCAATGATTGCTATATCCCTGTAGGTATATGTGCTGAAGGATCAGTTATTATTTCTTTAAATCCTTTTGAGGCATTCAAAGACACAGGACATTCTATTTCAGTGGGAATGTTGTAGTAGGCAACATTTGCTGTAAATAAACAACATATGACAAAAGGAGTAAATTACACTGGCCGGGCGTGGTGGCTCACACCTGTAATCCCAGCACTTTGGGAGGCCAAGGCGGGCAGATCACGAGGTCAGGAGATCGAGACCACCCTGGCAAACACAGTGAAACCCCATCTCTACTAAAAATACAAAAAATTAGCCAGGCATGGTGGCGGGCGCCTGTAGTCCCAGCTACTCGGGAGGCTGAGGCAGAAGAATGGCGTCAACTCGGGAGGCAGAGCTTGCAGTGCGCTGAGATTGCACCACTGTACTCCAGCCTGGGCGACAGAGCGAGACTCCGTCTCAAATAAATATATAAATAAATAAATAAATAAATAACACTGAATTTATCCTGAAGAGAAAATGCAAAGCCAAATAAGAGACCCCCAAATCAGACTGAAAATTTATTTGCCTCTATAAAGTTCAGAAAACCAGAATGAGAAGCAGCTACTTTTTAGACTTTAGACATTATAAATTTGCAATTCAACATGAGATTTGGGCAGGGACACATATCCAAACTACAACAATACTTACAAAGTCAACCTCAGATCAGTTACGCACATATTTTCTATCATTCCCAGTTCCCTGCCATTCGCAAAGTTTATGAGCATTTTTTATGTTCCCTCAAGCCCCAGATATAAATGTAAGAGCATTGTGCCAGCTAACAAAAACTTTCATATGTGCCAGAATAAATGTACTCATCAGTGCCCACTGGTATTTTAATGGCTCAATAGAAATGTTTTGTACAAGGTTGTGAAGGCTTTTATGAAAGGATACATTTTTTGTTGCTGTTTTTGAGACAGAGTCGGTCTGTCGCCCAGGCTGGAGTGCAGTGGCGTGATCTTGGCTCACTGCAACCTCTGCCTCCTGGGTTCAAGTGATTCTCCTGCTTCAGCCTCCTGAGTAGCTGAGACTACGGGTGCCCACCACCACACCTGGCTAATTTTTGTTGTTTTTAGTAGAGGCGGGGTTTTGCCATGTTGGCCAGGTTTCGAAAGCCTGACCTCGTGATCCACCCGCCTCGGCCTCCAAAAGTGCTGGAATTACAGGCATGAGCCACTGCACCCGGCAAAAGGATAAAGTTTTTAAAAGTCTTTTAGGATAGCTTTGTTATCAGGTGTATAAGCTTAATAACACTCTCTTCCAGGATCTCTATTTGTCAGAGTTTTTATGACATTGGTGATTTCATTTTGATTCTAAAAACTTTCATACATCTCATTCTGTAGCAATTAGTTTGCCTTCAGCTACAAAGAAAAGACTTTTGTATAGTATCAGAATATATGAGGTGTACTCTTACGTACTTGGGCAGCAGAACTGATAAAATAGTGCAGTGACCTTATAGTGTGCCAGTTTCTTTCCATTTCCTGTCTGTGAAATGGTCTACACCTGGTCATTGTGCTCAAGCTCACTCCTTCAGAGCCCAAGTCGGCTGATCCACCTCCAGGCAATCGAATCACATTCCAAACAGCAACAAGGAGAAAAATGTGAAGCTAATAGGACATAGGGAATTTTATTAAAAACCAGTGTTTTTTAATTCAGAGAAGGCCAACCTGTTCAGGCACCACTTCTCTCTAAATCTCACGGAGCAGAACACTATCACTCGGCCACCAATGTAAGCAGAAACATTTCTCTGTAGCAGAACACAGGAGACATGATTGGGAGGGGCTGCTGCTACCTGTACTATCATGAGTTCTGACAAAAAGGCTATTTACATTGTGCACCGGAACAGGGTGTTATGAAAAAACCCTCAAATTTGGAATACATTCATCCCAGAGTCACAATAATGATGTATGCAAATGGAATGCTTATTCTTTAGACGTATAATTAAAGAGCTGTCTAATCATTTGATTACTTATGACTTTGTAATGAAAATTATCAAACACAACAGTGGGAATGTAATATTCAATCCCACAATCAAACATAACCTGTTAATCTTTTGTAAGGTTTTACATTTTGATAAAATGTTCAATAAATTGTGGTGCTTTAATTTGCATCATGATGATGCAACACATAAAAGCAAGTGATTTACTTGAAAGGTGATCCCAGGAACAGAAGGAAGCAGTGAAGGAAGAGGGGAAAGAGCAAGAAACCAATAAAGGCTGTGGAGTTGGTCAGACCTATTTTTGTTCATACATTTTTGGAGTTTTGAGTCCAGCTCTAAAGTTACCACATGTGTATGGCGTATTCCTAGTATGACTATGTTAACTCAGGATAAACTGCGGCTCAGGTACTGCAGAGGCCGCTGCACGTAGAATGGACCGGAACCACCTGGAGGGCTGTAGGATAACGGGTTGCTGGGCCTCTCCTTCATGTTATTCACTCAGCAGTCTGGTCTGCTTTGTTGCAAATTTTCAGGTGTTTCCAAAGCCGCTTGTCGGGGAAATGACTTGAAGAACTTCTCTGGCTGCCCAGTACGATGATGTTCTCCAGTGAAGACAGTGGCCCACATGAGATGCAGTAAGATACAGTGATCGTGAATGCTTTTAAGTGGACTCTGGTCTTGTTTATCCAAGTGTGAGAAATGAGGTCATGTGTGTTGGACTTCTGTGGTTTCACCTTGGAAGCCTGACTACTGTTCAAAGTCTACAACAGTCAGGTACATATCCATTCCGGGTATACAGTGTAACCTGGGCTAGGATCTAAAGTCTTTACATGGCCTGGGCTGGAATCTGTCTCAGATCCTAGAGAGCTGTTCTGGGTGAACACACCTGGAGGAAACACTGAGATCCACAAGGGGAGATAATTCAAAAATAGAGTCCTTTGGTGGGTTGTTTTTGGAACTGTTCCTGTTGCTTTGGGGGTGACATGAGGGAAGATGTGGAGAAGACGGTGGTGGTGACGACGGAGGTTTGAGGGGTACGGGACCACACCCAGACTTAGAATACAGCCCTCGTTTCTCCTGATTCCGTTTGTCATAGCCAGGAGAGCATCCTGGGTAATTTACCTAGTTAGAAGAATCTCACCCAGGGGACTGGGCTTTTGATTTTGCCATTTCAAGGAAAGACGTGCCTCATACCACGGGCACTACAGATCCTTGAGACCTCCTTCAGCTCTCCTCTTCTTTCACCGCCTTGAAAATTATCTTTTAATTGATAGCCTCAGAAATGTTATTGAAATCTTTACTACCCATTCGCTAGGTGAAATTATCTAAATGAATTTCGCATTCCAAATCTAACCATATTTCTTAAATTATGAATATGGTTGAGAAATTTATTTTTAGGCAATCTTTTTGTTTCACATAATTTGCTCATAATTGTTAGTTTAGAGTATTCTTTAAAATGAATTATCCCCATTACTAAATTATAATTTGACTGTTTAATCTTTCTAAAAAAAAAATTAAAATACGTAATTTTAAATAACTCGTTAAGTTTTACCTTATATTTATAGAAGCCTTCCCAATTACTCATATAAAAATCTTATGCTGGCCGGGTGCAGTGGCTCACGTCTGTAATCCCAGCACTTTGGGAGGCCGAGACGGGCGGATCACGAGGTCAGCAGATCGAGACCATCCTGGCTAACACGGTGAAACCCCGTCTCTACTAAAAAAAAAAAAATACAAAAAATTAGCCGGGCGTGGTGGCGGTCACCTGTAGTCCCAGCTACTCAGGAGGCTGAGGCAGGAGAATGGCGTGAACCTGGGAGGCGGAGCTTGCAGTGAGCCAAGATCGCGCCACTGCACTCCAGCCTGGATGACAGCCTGGACTCTATATTAAAAAAAAAAAAAAAAAAACTTATGCTGTGTTTGAATACATAATTTGTCAATCAGTTACATATTTTTAAACAGCCTTGAAAGACTGATTTTATTCTTTTAAAATGATACATTTAGTCACTTTCTAGTTATAGATCTGTACTATCTGGCTGTTATATTATACCTAAAGCTGTTAATTTCCCTTTTTAAAGCAGTAATGAAATATGCAAACTATAAGATTTGCCCCCCTGCCACTTTTTTTTTTTTTTTTTTTTAGACAGACTCTTACTCTGTCGCTCAGGCTGGAGTGCAGTGGCGCGATCTCAGTGCACTGCAATTTCCACCTCCCAGGTTCTGGTGATTCTCATGCTTCATCCTCCCAAGCAGCCGAGATTACAGGCGTGCACCACCACACACTGCTGATTTTTGTATTTTTTGGTAGAGACAGGGTTTCACCATGTTGGCCAGGCTGGTTTTGAACTCCTGACCACAACTGATCCACCCGCCTCAGCCTCCCAACGTGCTGGGATTACAGGAGTGAACCACTGCACCCAGCCGAGTTTACCCATTTTTGAGTGTACATTTTAGAGGCATTAAGTGCATTCACATGATGGGATACTCATCACAACCATCCTGAAACCTGAAACTATTATGAGAAAACATAAGGCAAAAGTACCTTGACATTAGTCTGGGCAATCATTTTTTAGATTTAATGTAAAAATCCCAGGCAACACAAGCAAAAATAAATGAAACTTCTTTCAACTAAAAAGCTTCTGTACAGCACCAGCTACAATCAATGATATGATGAGACAACCACAGAATGAAAAAATATTCAAAATATATGTCGGATGGGTTAATATTGAAAATACATAAGAACTTAAACTATATGACAGAAAGATATTAAAAATGGGGAAAATATCTAAATATGTTTTTCAAAAGACCTACAAATGACCAACACATATATTTTTAAATGTTCATCAATAATCACCAAAGAAAGGCAAATCAGAACTGCTATGAGGTATCACCTCACTCTTGTTAGAATGACTATAATCAAAAAGACAGAGGATATGTGTTGGCGAAAGTGTGGGGAAAGAAAAATGCTAGCACACTGTTGGTATGAATGTGAACCAATACAGCCACTGCCAAAAACAGTATGATGATTTCCGCAAAAAAATTCAAAATAGAACTACCATATGACACAGCAATTTTACTATTGGATATATATCCACAAAAATAAAATCAGTAGGTTGAGGAGACATCTTTATTTCCTAAATATTGAAAGAAATATTTCCCAAATTTTGAAATATATAATATTTGGGAATATTTGGGAAATAAATGTTTCTGTCTTTCTCATAAACTCAGTGGAAAAGACTCAAAAATAAAGTTTTTGTGATGTTCTTGTTCTATTAGTCCGTCATCAGTACAGGAACTCAGGTATTTACCAGTGTGCTCAGGGCCTAGCACAGAACATGGGAAGGACCGAAGTATTTTAGAACTTTTACTTTAAGCTTGGGGTACCTGGAGCTGCTGTTCCTGATGGTGATGGTATAGAAAACAGTAAAGAAGCAGACAGTGCTAATGGTCCCAATTTGGCTATTGTAGAAACACAGAAAACAATTTAGCACCCCAAAATCACTGAGGAAATGTTTTAATCCAAAAGCTACCATGATCTCTGAGATGTCTTTAGAGTGAATGACCAAGCGGTTAGCTAGTTAGGTGATTAAGAATGAAGACTATGGACTGCCAACTGCACCCGATGAAATATAGGAAGAAATTTAAAAAGTTCCCAAGATTGCAAAAATAAATCTAAAAGAAAGATTATTTCAGGCCGGGCACAGTGGCTAAAGCCTGTAATCTCAGCACTTTGAGAGGACGAGGTGGGCGGATCACGTGAGGTTGGGAGTTTGGGACCAGCCTGACCAACATGGAGAAACCCGGACTCTATTAAAAATACAAAATTAGCCAGGAGTGGTGGTGCATGACTGTACTCCCAGCTACTTGGGAGGCTGAGGCAGAAAAATCACTTGAACCTGGGAGGCGGAGGTTGCGGTGAGCCAAGATCGCGCCATTGCACTCCAGCCTGGGCAAAAAGAGTGAAACTTAGTCTCAAAAAAAAAAAAAAAAAGATTATTTCAAATTTTAAATCCACAGAAGTCATTCTATTATTGTTCAACACAACACACACATTCAAAAATAGGTTCTGCATGGAAACATAAGGTGTGCTATAAGTGTTTCATAGAAAATTAAATTCAAAATTATCCACTTATCATTAATTCTCCTTAAGAATTTCTAAGATACATTTGCTCTTCAGAGATTTCCAAATTCTCACATGTTTATTTTCACACTGCTTACAATACATAGTCCAATATTATTAAAGCTTTACCTATTCTAATTAATTATACATTCACCACACTTTGCGTCAGGATTTTAAAATATTTTCTTTTAACAAACAAACAATGCTAACTGCCCGATTTAATTCTCTGGTCCATGGACAGTGCATCCCTCTCCTCCATTAAGAGTGTTGCTTGGCCGGGCGCGGTGGCTCGTGCCTGTAATCCCAGCACTTTGGGAGGTCGAGGCGGGCAGATTACGAAGTCAGGAGCTCTCTATCTATTTATATCCTTTTAAACATCTCTCAAATAAGTTTGAAAATTTTCTCCGTACAACTCTTACATATTTTATGTCAGCTATAGACTTAAGTATTCCATATATTTGATGCAATTATCAATGGTGTCTTTTATTTTAAAAACAATTTTCTGGCCGGGCACGGTGGCTCACGCCTGTAATCCCAGCACTTTGGGAGGCCGAGGCAGGTGGATCACGAGGTCAGGAGATTGAGACTATCCTGGGGAACACGGTGAAACCCTGTCTCTACTGAAAATACAAAAAAATTAGCCAGGTGTGGTGGCGGGCGCCTGCAGTCCCAGCTACTTGGGAGGCTGAGGCAGAAGAATGGCATGAACCTGGGAGGCAGAGCTTGCAGTGAGCCGTGATCGCGCCACCACACTCCAGCCTGGGTGACAGAGCGAGACTCTGTCTCAAAAAAAAAAAAAAAAAAGAATGTGTTGCTTGTAGCTGGGCCACATGGTGGCACATGCCTGTAATGCCAGCACTTTGGGAGGCTGAGGTAGGGGGGTTGCTTGAGCGCAGGAGCTTGAGATCAGCCTGGAAAACACAGTGAGACTTCATTTCTACAAAACAATAAAAAAAATTAGCTGGGCATGGTGGCATGTGGCTGTACTCCTAGCTACCCAGGGAGCTAAGATGAGAGGATAACCTGAGCCTGGGAGGTTGAGACTGCAGTAAGCTATGATCACAATGTCAGTTTTGTAAAATATAAATGACCTCAAACTCTCCAGTTAAAAGTCAATCTATTGGCTGGGCGCAGTGGCTCATGCCTGTAATCCCAGCACTTTGAGAGGCTGAGGTGGGTGAATCACCTGAGGTGAGGAGTTCAAGACCAGCCTGGCCAACATGATGAACCCCGTCTTTACTAAAAATACAAAAATTAGCCAGGCATGGTGGTGCGTGCCTGTAATCCCAGCTACTTGGCAGACCAAGGCAAGAGACTTGATTGAACCCAGGAGGTGGAAGTTGCAGTGAGCCAAGATTGCACCACTGCACTCCAGCCTGGGTGACAGGGTGAGACTCAGTCTCAAAACAAACAAACAAACAAACAAAAATCTATCATCACATTAAAAAATTTCAAATTTCCAGGCCAGGTGTGGCTCATACCTATAATCCCAGCACTTTAGGAGGCCAAGGCAGGTCAGTCACTAGAGCTTAGGAGTTCAAGACAAGCCTAGGAACATGGTAAAACCTCATCTCTACTAAAAAAAGAATTAGCTAGGAGTGGGTGTGCACACTTCTAGTCCCAGCTACTCAGGGGGCTGAGGTGGGATGATTGCTTGAGTCTGGGAGGCAGAGGTTGCAGTAATCCGAGATTACACCACTGCACACCAGCCTGGGTGACACAGTGAGACCATGTCTCCAAAAAAAAAAAAAAAAAAAGAAGAAAAAGAGAAAGTCCAAACTTCCTGTTAGAATGTACAAAGTGCTATATAAGATGACATATTGTGTGGAGAACAGTGAGAAAGTGTAGCCATAACACAGGTTTTAAAAAAAAAAAAAAAAAAAAAAAAAGGAGGAGAGCTGGAATGCATAAGTAGTTGAGAAGAAAGAAAAAGAGACCACAAAAAAACAGAGATAATTTGGAAATAAAAGCAGAATTCCTCTTCAGAGAGAGTCAGTTGTGCAGCCTGGGTAGAGAAGTCCTTTCTCTGCATGCAGAATCAATGCCAGGTCTTCATCCTGGATATTTCCAATCTCTTACCTGGAGCCACAACTTCACTCCAAAAAGAATATTTATTGTTAATTATGGAACATCTACTACACATCTGGCACTGCGTTATGTTTCTTCACTTCATTTATATGCCAAATAGCCCTATGACTTATAAAGCCTCCAAAGTGTTTATCTGAACAAATTGCCCAATAGAGTCAATAAACTCAATTAAGAAAAGTGAAAGAAACAATAACAAAAAAAGTTGGCTTGAATAGTGTTCTCTAATAATGGAAAAATGGAAATGTACTAATTAAGTACAATGACAATTAATACACTCACTGTGGAATTATTCACATCTTCAGATTATTTTTTAAGCACCAATAAGTTTCATAAAATCATTATTATAATCCCTGAGAAGATCACATAAGAAATTCTTCATGAATTTTGGAACAACAAAATTATACGTTAGCTCTAGCATGAGCAACATAAAAGTAAAAACAGGAATTTCATGGGGAAATTCTGCAAAATAAGATTTTAGAGAAATGCCTTCAATACAAAGCAGAGAAAACAGATTTGCCTTCAACATTTTTGAGGTTTCTAGTTTGCTAATAAATTATCCATACTTTTGAAATTATGTTTGGTTCCAACATTTTTCTTTTATTCTGAAAACAGGTATGCACTTACTTCAAACATATTACTTGCTTCATAACTGTCTTACACCTAACATTTATCCTTAGAGTAATATTATTTATATATTTATCTCCATGTAAACCAAAACTAAAAGTATGTATATGTTTTGCAGGCCAGAAAGGCCACATGTTAAAAGGAAAATGTAAATAAAATTTTGTGAATAGTCCTTCAAGATTCAGAAATACATGCTCTTTGATTATAATCCTATATAGGCTTTATTATAGCCATAATAATGACACTGTCATTACAAAAAGAGCAAACAGAATGAAGGTGTAACGTGTGGGAACAATATTTTTCAAATTATTTGAAGTTTAATGCCACTGGGAGAAGGGATCATTAGAGATACTATTCCACCATGTTACCCACTATTGTATTGTTACCATTTGTTACCTACAACCGTAACTAAGGTGAGATAGGTTAACGTTGGTGGCAGGATACGCATCACTTAATGTACAACGGTCCAAAGACATTAAAACAATTTTGTCTTATTAAAACAAATTAAGTTCAAACAGTCTAAAAAGAGCATTTCAAAATCCACTGAATTTTATTACCTTAATGTGCAATAGGAAAAACAACTGACTTGTAAAACTCAAATGTTTCTTTCTTAAATATAATGCAGAATAGTACTCTGAAGACCTATCTCATGAATCACTTACAACCCTATTATAAGACAAGTACAAAGAGCCTCTCCGGTTAAATTTCTTCAGGAAGCTTACAATGCAATGTCCATAATCTTCCAAAGAAAAGGATATGAACGACACCAACCTGAATATAGAAGAAACTCTCACAGCTTTCATGTAGCAACAGTAGGCCTCATGCCTTCACATAAACACTAGGAATGAAGGCATGGTATCAAGTGATTTAAGACTTGAATTACATAAATATGTGATTTTCAAAAAAGCTAAAACTCTTTCAGTGCACCGAGTATACTTTATTATTATGTTGTTATTATTATTATTGAGAAAGGGTCTTGCTCTGTTGCCCAGGCAGGAGTGAAGTTGCAAGATAGCAGCTCACTGTATCCTCAACCTCCAGGCTCAAGCAATCCTCCCACCTGAGCCTTCCAAGTAGCTGGGACAACAGGCATGTGCCACCAAGCCTGGCTTTTATTTTACTTTTTGTAGAGATGAGGTTTTGCCATGTTGCCCAGCCTGGTCCCAAACTCCTGGGCTCAAGCAATCCCCCGACCTCGGCATCCAAAAGTGCAGCAACTATAGGAAAGAGCCACCGTGCCTGGCACCAAAAGGTATACTTGAAATGTAATTATAACTTCCCCAAAAGGTGAATCTCCTACTTACTTTAACTTAACTTTGAATTATTCTCTATAACCAACACTCAGATTTACAGTAGTGTCTGAAAGTGTCAGTGACTTAGTGCTTTTTACTATGAATTCTTGGATGTGTTTTGATGTAATTTTTGATTAGATATTTTTTCACATTTACTGCATCTGTAAAACAGTTTTTAGTGTGAACACTCTGGTGTTTTCTAAGGTATATTTTTTGAACAAATGTTGTTTCTGCATTTATTACATTTGTAGGGTTTCTCTCCAATACAAAGTCTTTGAAGTTGAATACAGTTTGAGCAACTGGAGGGTTTCCCTCCAGTATAAATTCTTCTGTGTACAGTAAGAGCTGTGATATAAGTGGAGGTGTTGAACCGGTCTATTTGTATTGTTCATAGCCTAAACATTTTAGTGCACTCAAAGGCTTATAGACTGTAAATGGCCTTTTGACAGTCATTACATTTGTAACACTCTTATTCAGTAAAAATATTCTGCTGTGAAGTTGTGAATAGGTATTAAAGACTATGCCATATTGTTTAGATTTGTAGGGTTTTTCTCAGGTATGAGTTTTCTCATGTACAGCAAGTTGTGCAGAGTGGTTAAAGGCTTTGCCACATTCCTCACACTTGTATGGTTTCTCTCTGGTATGAATTGTCTTATGTTTAGAAAGGTGTGAGCTCTGGCCAAAGGCTTTGCCACATTCTTCACATTTGTAGGGTTTCTCTCCAGTATGAATTCTCTTATGATTAGTAAGATATGAAAACCAGTTAAAAGCTTTGCCACATTCATCACATTTGTAGGGTTTCTCTCCAGTATGAATTCTCTTATGTTGAGTAAGGTATGAAAACCAGGTAAAAGCTTTGCCACATTCCTCACATTTGTAGGGTTTCTGCCCAGTATGAATTCTCTTATGCTGAATAAGGTATGAGAACCAGGTAAAAGCTTTGCCACATTCCTCACATTTGTATGGTTTCTCACCAGTATGAATTCTCCTATGTTCAGTCAGATGTGAGCTCTGGTTAAAGGCTTTTCCACATTCTTCACATGGGAAGGTTTTCTCTCCAGTATGAATTCTTCTATGTTGAGTAAGGTATGACAACAATTTAAAGACTTTGCCACATTCTTCACACTTGTAGGGTTTCTCTCTACTATGAATTCTCTTGTGTTGAGTAAGGTATGGGAACAACTTAAAGGATTTGCCACATTCTTCACATTTGTATGGTTTCTCTCCAGTATGAATTTTCTTATGTTTAGTAAGAATTGAGCACAGGTTAAAAGCTTTGCCACATTCTTCACATCTGTAGGTTTTCTTTTCAGTATGATTTTTCTCAACAATAGCAAGACTTGAGCAAGACTTAAAAATGTTATTACATTCTTCACATTTGCAATGTTTCTCTCCAACATGAATTCTCTTACAGTCAGTAAAGCATGAGCACTCATTAAAGGCTTTGCCACATTTTTTACATTGGTATGGGTTCTCTCCAATATGGATTCTCTGCTGTTGAGTCATTATTAAAGACATGCAAGAGACATTGCCACATTCTTTGCATTTGAATGGTTTTTCTCCAGTATGGCTTATCTTACGTTTATTTAGATTTGCAAATTTACTAAAACCTTTCACACATTTATTGCATTGAAAGTTTTTGCTATGAGTAGTTGCTGAGCATAGGTCAAGTCCATTATAACTTGCCTTCTGCCCTTTCCACTCACCCACAATTTCCCAGTCATTCCTTAAGCGTAATTTCTCAAGACAACATCTTTCATATCTTCTCAGCATCACTTTTTGGAATGAAACTTGCAGGCCCTGCTCTGGCAAAATGTCTTCAGTAAGATAAGAAGACAAAGCTGGAAAAAATAAAAACAACAAATTATTCCACTTACTAGATAGCATCCTTTACAAATCTAAGGCATAAAATTATACAAGCATATTAGCAAGATAGCATAATGAAATACCACAGGCCCTTATTCCTTCATAGTCATAATCCTAACAAAAATATACTAAGCAAAATGCCATTATGAGAATCCTAAAAGCAGCCAAAGGGGGAAAAAAAAGAAATGACATACAATGAAGCTCCAGTGTGCCTCACCGCAGACTTTTCACTGGAAAACTTACAGGCCAGGAGAGAGTGGTATGACATACTTAAAGTGCTGAAAGAAAAAAAACCTTTACCCTAGAATATTATATCCAGCAAAAATATCCTTCAAACATAAAGAGAAATAAGGATGGCCAAACAAAAGCTGAGGTATTTCATCAATACCAGACCTGTCCTACGAGAAATGATAAAAGGAGTACTTCAATCAGAAAAGAACATTAATTAGGCAGATCACGTGAGGTCAGGAGTTCAAGTTCAGCCTGACCAACATAGAGAAATCCCGTCTCTACTAAAAATATGACATTAGGCCGGGCGCGGTGGCTCACGCCTGTAATCCCAGCACTTTGGGAGGCCGAGACGGGCGGATCACAAGGTCAGGAGATCGAGACCGTCCTGGCCAACACGGTGAAACCCCATCTCTACTAAAAAATACAAAAAAAAATTAGCCGGGCGTGGTGGCGGGCGCCTGTAGTCCCAGCTACTCAGGAGGCTGAGGCAGGAGAATAGCGTGAACCCGGGAGGTGGAGCTTGTAGTGAGCCAAGATCACGCCACTGCACTCCAGCCTGGGCAACAGAGCGAGACTCCGTCTCAGAAAAAAAAAAAAAAAAACGACATTAATCGGGCGTGGTGGCGCATGCCTGTAATCCTAGCTACTCGGGAGGCTGAGGCAGGAGAATCGCTTGAACCCGGGAGGTGGAGGTTGTGGTGAGCCAAGATTGTGGCATTGCACTCCAGCCTGGGAAACAAGAGTGAAACTTTGTCAAACAAACAAACAAAAATTAAATGATGAACAAATCAAAAATGATAACTACAACAAGTTTTCAAAACATAGTACAATAAGAAACAGCAAAAAGTTAAAAATCAGGAGTAATAAGCTAAGGCGTAGAGTTTTTATTAGTTTTCTTTTCACTTGCTTTTTTATGCAAAGAGTGTTAGGTTCTTATCACGTTAAAATACATCAAACCAAAAAACATACAATGGATACACAAAAAATGAAAATCAGGAAACTAAATCATATCACCAGAGAAAATCACCTTCACTAAAGGAACATAGACAGGAAAGAAAGAAGAAGACCACTAAACAACCAGTAAACAAGTAACAAAATGGCAGGATTAAGCCTTACTTACCAATAACAACATTGAATGTAAATGGAGTAAATTATCCATTCAAAAGAAATAGACTGGCTGAATGGATGAAAACACAAGACCCACTGACCTGTTGCCTTTAAGAAACACACTTGAGGCCAGGTGCAGTGGCTCACACCTGTAATCCCAGCTCTTTGGGAGGCCGAGGCGAGCAGATCATTTGGGCTTAGGAGTTCAAGACCAGCCTAGGCAACATGGTGAAACCCATCTCTACCAAAAGCACAAAATTAGCTGGGCTGTGGTCCCAGCTACCTGAGAGGCTGAGGTGGGAGGATTGCTGGAGCCTGGGAGGCAGAGGTTGCAGTGAGCCAAGATTGCACCACTGCACTTCAGCCTGGGTGACACAGTGAGACCCCATCTTGAAAGGGAGAAAGGGAGAAAGGGGAAAGTGGAAAGGGGAAAGGGAAAGGAAAGGAAGAGAGAGATGAACGAGGGGAAAGGGAAGGGAAGGGAGAAAGAAAGAGAAGAAGGAAGGAAGGAAGGAAGGAAGGAAGGAAAAGGAGAAGGGGAAGGAGGGAGGAAGAGAGGAAAAGGAAGGAAAGAAAGGAAAGGAAGGAAAAAGAAGAGAGAGAGAGAGAAAGAAAGACACTTTACCTATAAAAACGCACATAGTCTGAAAATAAAAGAATGGAAAAGGATATTCCATGAAAAAGAAACAAACAAACAAAAAAGAGCAGGAGTCACTATACTGGTGTCAGTCAAAACAGATTTCAAGACCAAAAGTATAAGAAGAGAAAAAGAAGGTCATTAAATAATGATAGAAGAGTAAAATCAGCAAGAGAATATAACAATTGTAAATATATATTTATCCAACACCAGAGTACCCAGATATATAAGGCAAATATTATTAGAACTTTAAAGAGAGGCCCCAGTACAGTAACCGCTATATACTTCAGGACCTCATTTGCAGCACTGGACAAATCTACTAGACAGAAAATCAATAAAGAAACATCGCACTTATCTGCACTATATGCCAAATGGATCTAATAGATAGTTGCAGAACGTTTCATGCAACAGCTGCAGAATACACATTGTTTTCCTCAGCACATGGATCATTCTCAAGGATAGACCAAATGTTAGGTCACAAAACAAGTCTTAAAGCATCCAAAAAATGGAAATAATACCAAGCATTTTCTCTGACCACAATGGAATAAAACTAGAATGAAGAGGAATTTTCAAAACTATACAAATACATGGAAATTAAACAATACGCTCCCAAATGACCAGTGAATTAAAAGAAATTCAGGAGGAAATTTAAAATTTCTTGAGACAAATGATAACAGAAACAAAATATACCAAAACCTATGGGATACAGCAAAAGCAGTACGAACAGGGAAGTTTATAGTTACAAGTGCCTACATCAAAAAAGAGGGAAAACTTCAACTAAACAATCCAACAATGCATCTTACAGAACTAGAAAAGCAAGTGCAAACAAAACCCAAAATTAGTAGAAGAAAAATAATGAAGATCAGAGCAGAAATAAATGAAATTAAAATTTTAAAACAATTCAAAAGATCAATGAAACAAAAAATTAGTTTTTTGAAAAACAAAATTGAGAAAAACCTCTAAGACATTAGTCTAAGCAAAAATTTCTGGAGCAATACCCCACAAACACAGACAACCAAAAAAAATGGACAAATGGGAACATATCAAGTTAAAAAGCTTCTGCACAGCAAAGAATGCAATCAACAAAGTGAACGGACAACCCAGAGAATGGGAGAAAATACCTGAAAACTACTCATTTGACAAGAGATTAACAACCAGAAGTTATAAGGAGCTCAAACAACTCTATAGGAAAAAAATCTAATAATCCGAGCCAGAAAATGGTCAGGAGATGTGAATAAACATTTCTCAAAACAAGACACAAACAGCAAACAGGCATATGAAAAGGTTGTCAACATCACAGATCATCAGGGAAATGCAAATCAAAACTACAATGAGATATCATCTCACCCCAGTTAAAATCACTTATATCCAAAAGCCAGGCAATACCAAATGCTGGTGAGGATGGAAAGAAAAAGAAGCCCCGTACACTGTGGGGATTAAATTAGTACCACCACTATGAAGAACAGTTTGGAGGTTTCTCAAAACACTAGAGGTACCATATGACCCAGCAATCCCACTGCATATGTATAGGCCAAAGAAAGGAAATCGGTATATCAAAGACACCTGCACCCCTATGTTGCTTCCAGCACTATTCACAACAGCCAGACCTTGGAAGCAACCTAAGTATCCATCAACGGGCAAATGGATAAAGACAACGTACTACTTATAGGCCGGGCGCGGTGGCTCACAACTGTAATCCCAGCACTTTGGGAGGCCGAGGTGGGCAGATCACAAGGTCAAAAGATTGAGACCATCCTGGCTAACAACGTGTAGCCGGGCGTGGTGGCGGGCACCTGCAGTCGCAGCTACTCGGGAGGCTGAGACGGGAGAACAGCGTCAACCCGGGAGGCGGAGCTTGCAGTGAGCCGAGATCGCGCCACTGCACTCCAGCCTGGGCGACAGAGCGAGACTCTGTCTCAAAAAAAAAAAAAAAAAAAAAAAAAAGAAAATGTACTACTTATAGACAATGGAGTACTATTCAGCCTTAAGAAAGGATGAGATCCTGTCATTTGCAACAACATAGATGGAACTGAAGGTCACCACGTTAAGTAAAATAAGTCAGGCACAGAAAGACAAACATCACATGCTCTCACTTATTTGTGGAATCTAAAAGTCCAAACATTTAACTCATGGAGATAGAGAGTAGAAGAATGGTTACGAGGCTGGAAAGGGTAGTGGGTGAGTGGGTGGGGGAGGTGGGGATGGTTAATGGGTGCAATAAATTACTTAAAAAGAATGAAAAAGACCTACTATTGAATAGCACAACGGGGTGACCATAGTCAAAGATAATTTCAGCTGGACATTTTAAAATAAAGAGTATAATTTGTCTGTAAGTCAAAAAATAAATGCTTGAGGGAATGGACACCCCATTTTCCCTGATATGCTTATTTTGCATTGCATGCTTGTATCAAAATATCTTATGTACCTCATAAATATATACACTATGCACCCACAAATTTTTTTAAATTTTTTAAAAAGCCTTTCTGAGAACTCTAAAAATCAATGAAGGGTTTGCAGGTGAGCACAATGCCATAAGCCCTATAGAATGGAAGGAAAGTTGGTTCCATTTACCCACCACAGCCCTTCCTTTTTCCAATAAGGTAGGTGCCCTTAGGAGTAAACTTCCGACTTCTCCCTCAGAAAATAAAGAAAATAGTGGCACACGTGTCCATACTTTTGGGGGCTTGAAAAAGACTGGTTTCTGTCTCCTATGACACGGAGTACTGAATGGAATGACGGTATACTTTGACCGACAGGTTGGTTCTGTTGAGACCAATAATAAATAGTTGTTATAGCAGATGAGAAACTGCAGTACCAGAGATGGGCAACAGATATAACAAGTGATTACAGCCTCTTAAGAGGAAACATGTGAAAACCTCTGTAATTAAGAAAACAGCCAGGTGCAGTGGCTCACGCCAGTAATCCTAGCCCTCTGGGAGGCCGAGGTGGGCAGATCACGAGGTCAGATGTTCAAGACCAGCCTGGCCAACATGGTGAAACCGCATCTCTACTAAAAATACAAAAATTAGCCAGGCACAGTGGCACGTGCCTATAATCCCAGCTACTTGGGAGGCTAAGGCAGGAGAATTGCTTGAACCCGGGAGGCAGAGGGTGCAGTGAGCCGAGATTGCAGCACTGAACTCCAGCCTGGGAGACAGAGTGAGAGACTCTGTCTCAACAAACAAACAAACAAACAAACAAAAACACCATTCCAGAGAAGACATATCCCAAGAACAAGTTTGAGAGGCTCCCATAATCTCTAGCCTGGTCAACTGGTGTCAGAATTTCCCAGAACAATGCCACTTTATAAAGATTGAAACAGGTGGCTTTTTGTTAATTTCAAATCTGAACAACAGATTACAATGTATACAAAGTATCAGGGTACTTAACGCCCCAAAAAGGAAAAATAAATATCCAGATAGCAACCCTAAAGAAATGGAGATATATAAATTATCTTTAGAAACTCAAAATAATCATGTGAATAACATTAATAAGTGAAATAAGAACACAGACAACTAAATGAAATCAGGAAAATGGAAGATCAACAAAAAGATAAAAAGTATAAAAAGAAATAGAAATTATGGAGCTCAAGAATATAAGGTAAGCAAATGCTGAAAAAGTCATCAGTAGACCTATACTCAAGAAATGCTAAAGGGGCTGGGTGCGGTGGCTCACGCCTGTAATCCCAGCACTTTGGGAGGCCAACGTGGGCGGATCACTTGAGGTCGGGAGTTCAGGACCAGCCTAGCCAACATGGTGAAACCCCATCTCTACTAAAAATACAAAAAAATTAGCTGGGCGTGATGGCACAAACCTGTAGTCCCAGCTATAGGGAGCCTGAGGCACAAGAATCACTTGAACCTGGGCGGCGGAGGAACAAAAGCGTAAAAATAATTATAAACATCTGTTCATATAAAAGGATATGATCAATGACATCAGTAACCTAAAGTTCAGGGCAGATGTACTGAGAAAAAAAATTTGTATGTGACTGAAGACATTACCAGTTTAAAATATATTGTTGTGGCCGGACGCAGTGGCTCACACCTGAAATCCCAGCACTTTGGGAGGCTGAGGTGGGCAGATCACCTGAGGTCAGGAGTTCGAGACCAGCCTGGCCAACATGGCAAAACCCTGTCTCTACTAAAAATACGAAAATTAGCTGGGCGTGGTGGCACGCGCCTGTAACCCCAGCTACTCAGGAGGCTGAGGCAGGAGAATCGCTTGAGCCTGGGAGGCAGAGGTTGCAGTGAGCCGAGATTACGCCACTCCACTCCAGCCTGGGTGACAGAGTGAGACTCTATCTCGAAAAAACAAAACAAAGCCGGGCGTGGTGGCTCACGCCTGTAATCCCAGCACTTTGTGAGGCTGAGGCAGGCGGATCACGAGGTCAGGAGATAGAGACCATCCTGGCTAACATGGTGAAACCCCATCTCTACTAAAATTACAAAAAATTAGCCGGGCATGGTGGAGGGCATCTGTAGTCCCAGCTACTCGGGAGGCTGAGGCAGGAGAATGGCGTGAACCCGGGAGGCAGAGCTTGCAGTGAGCCAAGATAGCCCCACTGCACTTCAGCCTGGGCGACAGAGCAAGACTCCATCTCAAAAACAAAAACAAAAACAAAAAACAAACAAACAAAAAACACGAACAACTCACAGGAGACAAAAAAGACAATAAATAATAAAAGGTTTTGTTCACAGAAAACCTATGACAAATGTATGTCTGTGTATTTATGTCTACATCTGTGTCTCACCAGGGTTCACAATATATAAAGCAAATATTTACAGAAATGAAGCAACGAGTACACAGGGAACGGGGGACTTGAAAGCACTATAAAACAGTGACAACCAACAGACATCTAGAGAACACCCTAAACAACAGAATCCACGATATTCTCAACAGCTCAGAAAACATTCTCCTTGACAGACCATCTGTCAGGCCACAAAACAAGCCTTAACCCATTTTTAAAAATTAAAATCTTATAGATTATTATTTATGACCAAAATGGAATAAAACAAGAAATCAGTAACAGAAAGAAAACTGAAACATTCACAAATATACGGAAGTTCAACAATACGCACTTGAGCATGTTCTTCATGGGCTAGAAGACTTAATATTACAAAGATGTTCATATCACCCAAGTGACCTACAGATTCAGTGCAATCCTCTCAAGTTCACAATTTCGTTTTTGCAGAAATAGAAAAGGCAACCCTAAAATTACACAGTGCGTGAAGGAACCATGAAGAGCGCAACAATCTCCACAAAGAAGAACAATGTTGCAGGTATCATACTTTCTGATTTTAAAATACATTATGGCCAGGCGCAGTGGCTCATGCCTGTAATCCCAGCACCTTGGGAGGCTGAGGTGGGTGGATCACCTGAGGTTATGAGTTAAAGACGAGCTTGGCCAACATGGTGAAACCCCGTCTCTACTAAAAAGACATGGTGGCACATGCCTGTAATCTCAGCTACTCAGGAGGCTGAGGCAGGAGAATGACCTGAACCCGGGACGCAGTTTGCAGTGAGCCGAGATCGCACCATTGCATTCCAACCTGGGTGACAGAGCTGAGACTCTGTCTCAAAAAAAAAAAAAAAAAAATTATGAAGCTGCGGTAATTAAAACAGTTTGGTATTGGCATAAAGGCAGACAGTTAGGTCAATGAAACAGAATAGAAAACACAGAAACAAACCTCCACATATATGGTCACATGAAGAGTTCTTTGCATGCCCATATTTATTGCAACATTATTCACAAAAGCTGATAGGGGAAAACAACCCAAACTTACCTCACCAAATGAATGGTTAAATATAATTCAGAATACACAAATAGGCTGGCAGTGGTGGCCCGTGCCTGTAATCCCAGCACTTTGGGAGGCCAAGGCAGGTGGATCACCTGAGGTTAGGAGTTTGAGACCAGCCTGGCCAACATGGCGAAACCTCGTCTCTACTAAAAATACAAAAAAAAAAAAAGAAAATTAGCCAGGCGTGGTGGTGCATGCCTGTAGTCCCAGCAACCCAGGAGGCTGAGGTGGGAGATCACTTGAACCTGGAAGGCGGAGGCTGCAGTGAGCTGAGGTCGGGCCATGCAGTCCAGCCTTGGCGACAGAGTGAGACTCCTCGCAACAAAATTAACTCATACTAGCACCACATATGCCCAAGAAATCGAGATGTCTCAAAAAACAAAACAAAACAAAACAACCCCACAAATAATGAAATATTACTCAGCTTTTAAAAAGCAGGAAATCTGGTAAAATCTACAATAAAGATGAATCTTTAGACGCCCAAGAAATTGAGATGTCTCAAAAAAATAAATAAATAAAACCACAATGGAATATTACTCAGCTTTTAAAAAGCAGGAAATCTGGTAAAATCTACAATAAAGTTGAATCTTCAAGAAAAGCCCTTTGTCTGGATGTGATTATTATGCATTGCATGCCTGTATCAAAGTATCTCATGTACCCCATAAATATATACACCTACTATGTACCCTTAAAAATTAAAAATGAAAATCTTGGTGACATGCTAAATGAAGTAACCCAGTCACAAAAAGATAGAGACTGTACGAATCCATTTATATGAGATATCTGAAACAGATCCTTAAAAAATAGAATGGTGTTTCTAAAGGGCCAGGCAAATACACACACACGTCATAAAGAAAATGTACTGGCATGTCTACTGCAAGTAGATTTATCTGTAAGTTTGTTTGCCTGTAACATTTATAAAGGCAAACAAACTTATAGATAAATGTACTGACAATGTGATTGTTGCATTATTCACTTTTGCACCATAATGTCTTGAAGTGTACAGGACTGAATATGTTCATAAAAATTATAATACATAAGTAAAAACTGTTCATGTGTGGTGGCTCATGCCTATAATCCCACCACTTTGAGAGGCTGAGGTGGAAGGATTGCTTGAGGCCAGGAGTTTGAGACCAGCCTGGGCAGGAGTGAGAACCCATCTCTATAAAAAATAAAGAAAGGAATAAAAAGTCCAGGTGCGGTGGCTCACACCTATAATCCCAGCACTTCGGGAGGCTGAGGCAGGCAGATCACTTGAGGTCAGGAGTTCAAGACCAGCCTGGCCAACATGGTGAAAACCCCCTCTCTACTAAAAATACAAAAATTTGCCAGATGTGGTGGCGGGCACCTGTAATCCCTGCTACTGGGGCGGCTGCGGCAGGAGAATCTCTTGAACCCGGGAGGCGGAGGGTGCAGTGAGCTGAGATCGCACCACTGCACTCCAGCCTGGGTGACAGAGCGAGACTCTGTCTCAAGAAAAAAAAAAAAGAAAAAAGAACTACCATACAAGACAGCAATCTCACGTGTGTGTGTGTGTGTGTGTGTGTGTATAAAATCAATAGAAATAAAATCAGTATCTCAAATAAATATCTGCATCCCCATGTTCATTACAGCATTAGTCATAATTGCCAAGATACAGAAACAATGTGAATCTTTGTGAATGCTGAATGGATAAAGAAAATGTTTTACATATACATAATAGAGTATTATTAAGCAATACACATAATGAAATCCTGCCATTCTAACAACATGCTAAGTTGCTAAGTGAAATAAGCGAAACACAGAAAAACAAATACTTCCTGTTCTTCTCACTCATATGAGCAAATCTTAAAAGGTTGGACTCCTAGAAGCAGAAGACACACGTGATTGCCAAGGAGGTAGGAAAATGGAATATGGTATTAAAAGGGCACAAACTTTCAGTTATAAAATAAATAAGCTTTGGAAATCTAATGAGTAGCATCATGAGTACAGTTAATAATATTTTGTATGCTTAAAATTTGCGTTAACACAGCAGACAAGTGTTTAACATAAAACCAACCATGTGAAGTGACAGATGTGTTCATTAGCTTAACTGTATAATCATTTCACTAGATACAGATATCAAATCATGACACCGTATAATAGTTATCCGATTTTTATTCGTGTAAAAGAATCCACATTATACACATACATATATACACACACATATATATAAATGACACAGACCGATGAAGTTTCATACTAAGCAAGAGAAAATTATAAAATGACAATTATTTTAAAGGAAGGTAACAAGTGGGAGTTTACTATGTAATCAGTAATGTTCTACACTCCCCAACGACCCAGCATATTTAAGAAATCTAGGATGGGAGTAGATATATTAAACTATATAACAGCTGAGAAATTTAGGCACATAGGGTTCAAATTACAAATCTCAGTTCACACAAAAGAAAGAAAATTTTTAAGTAAACGACATTAGATTTT